>NC_064303.1:88670831-88843716 GCF_023373825.1 Bactrocera dorsalis
GCGGCAATTTTGCTTGTTTACATACAGACTGAGTTGGAAATCGGCCTCATCGCTGAACATGATTTGGCTCGAAAACGTTGGATCTTCTTGGAACTTTTCAAGAGCCCATAGAGCGAAGCGATGTCATTTGGGAAGGTTGAGGGGCTTCAATTCTTGCACAAGCTGTATTTTGGATGCTTTCAATTTAAGATCTCGATGTAAAATGCGCCATACGTCAATCCAAGTTGCTGCAAACGGCGCCACGGTCTTCGTGTACACTCTAAACTATGGCAATTATACTATATTTTCTTTACTGCGTGATGGACATGGTTTATTCTGGCGAATATTATCCAATAATTAATGGTGGGTCTCAAAATGGGTGACGGTATTGCGAATGGTACGCACAGTAGGCCTATTATGCTGACCATAAGTTAAGCGAAGCGTTCTTCAGGCGTAAGCCTTTCCATGATGAAATCCCAAACAGTACTGAACAAAAATAGCATGACAGCTTGACACGACTCACGCATGATCTGTGAAAAAAAAATAATGGAAAAAATACCTCTACTCGGATCACCCGTTATGTACAATAAACTGACAAAAAATAATAAAATTTACTGTTTTAGTCATTGTACTTTCCTCTTTATTTTATTTTATAAAACTTGCTATTAACAATTATTTATAATATTTTTCTTAAAAATTTATTAGTTTAAAAAAAGCTTTGTACATTATTTTTAACACGCTTACCTTATTGTGCTAAGCAAAATCACTACCCTATGCCTTCTCATTGTACTACATTTATTGCATCTATGCTCAAAGTGGATTCAGATTACACTAATTTTATTACAAATATTATTTTCGGAAGAAGCCTTTAGCTTATTTTCATAAATTTATTTTCGCAGTAGTCGTATATTCTTGCAAAGTAGCTGTGGACATACCGACTTTATTAAAAAAGCAGAGCTTCCTTTTCCGATATTAAGGCGAAATAAGGCGAATAAATAAATAAAATAAACTAAAATAAAAAAATTCTCGAATCAAATAATAAGAAAAAAGCAATTTGTAGAAGCAGGCTTAAGAGCTCTGGATCACTCTACGTCGACAGCGATCACGTCACTTCCAACGCTCCCAGCAAGCCCCTGGAATTATTCAGAGTGCTGACCCATTGTAACCATATGTGATATAGGTGAGGGCACAATAGACCATAGGTCGCAGTGCAAAACCTCAATTATTTCCTATCTACATATATAATAGATCAGATCCTGTAATAATTTTTTTTGTTTTCCAAACTATCGTTCATGGTCTAAAAAAAGAAAGTATATCACTGCTTCATTAAAAGCATGTTAGCGTTTGCGTGGATTATGGAACCGAAGACAGAATAAATCGAAGTAGTTTTGGTATCAAATCACCTTAAGTCGATAATATGGCATTGTATGCGGTTAATAGAGTAATTAACTGTCTGAAGAACAACAAAGCGGCGGAGGCCGATGGATTGCTGGTCGAGCTATTCAAATACGGCGGTGAAGAACTAATAAGAAGCTTCTTTGTAAAATGTGGTCGGACAAAAGCATGCTCGACGATTGGAATTTAAGGGTGCTCTGCCCAATTCACAAAAAGGGATACCCCACAATCACTACCGTGGCATAAGCTTCCTCAACATTGCACATAAGATTCTACCGAGCGTATTGAGTGAATAATTAAAGCCCATCGTCAACCAGCTGATTGGACCTTATCAGTGTGGCTTTAGACCTGGCAAATCAACAACCGGTCAGATATTCACCATATGCCAAATTTTGGAAAAGACCCGTGAAAGGTGAATCGACACACACCACCTCTTTGTCGATTTCAAAGCTGCTTTCGACAGCCTTTATGCCGCGATGTCGGAATTTATTATCCCCGCAAAACTAACACGGTTTTGTAAACTGACGTTGAGCAATACTCAAAGCTCCGTCAGTATCGGGAAGGACATCTTCGAACCGTTCGGTACCAAATGAAATCCAACAAGTAGTACTTCAGACTAAGTAGGCATTTGAGAAATAAAGTCCTCTCTCGTCGAACAAAATCCAAATTCTAAAAGCCATTCATTATAACCGTGCTGCTACGAGTATGTGGTGCAGAGGCAGGACGATGACAACCTCTGAAGAAAATAGATAAAATCAGGTCAACACTACCCCTACTTCACGTATGCAAGGCATCTTAACAGAATTAATCTAACGCATCATATTGGATATGTACAGCTCAATTCCGAAAATGTCACGAATTGAGATTTGTAAATTGCGAGAGTATATCGTTTGTTTGGATGGACAAACGAACATGGTGAAATCAATAAATCTTGTGATGCTCCTCTAAAATACCGAAAAACCGAAAAAAACGTACAACCACAAACTCCGATTTTCTCTTATGAAGAGGAGCGCGTGTATCTCTCGCTCTCAGTATTGGGCCATATAAAATTTTAAATTTCGAAGATAGGGCGTAAAAGATTGAGTGTAGCGTTTGCTGTATGGCACGTAGCGCCATCCTGCTGGAACCAAATGTTGTCCAAGTCTTCCTCTTCAATTTGCTTGAAGAAAAATTTGGTTAACATTGCGCGATATCGCTCACCATTGATGGTTACGGTTCCTTCTTCATTTTCGAAGAAAAATGGGCCGATGATTCCACCAGACCAAAATCCGCACCATACAGTGATTCGTGCTGGGTGCATTGGCTTCTCGACGATTACGTGCGGGTTTTCTGTGCCCCAAATGCGACAATTCTGCTTGTTAACGTAACCATCGAGGTGGAAATGAGCCTCGTCCGAAAAGATGATTTTTCGGTCAAATTGACCATCCTCGGTCAAACGATCTTCTGCCCAATCTGCGAACTGTAGAATAGTAAATAGCGACCCATTTCGTAAATTTTAGACTTTTTACTGAATATCTGTCACTTTCCGAATGGTATTTGACGTTTCCAATGACGAAATATAGATAATTCAAATTTAAAACGTTAGATGCCCACCCGTTATTTGTACTACGCTCATCTGAACATTTGGCAACCGTTCACCAAAATTTTCTACTGTGTAGGAAAGTCTTCGAAGATACCATGGATGGTTGCTAAATACATAATAATTTCGAACTAACGGTAACTATAGATCTCAAAGATACAAATGTGTGCAGTTTAGAAAAAATAACTGTTATGAAAGTTTTTAGCGGGCTTCCATTAAGTACCTTCTCCTCAGATCACTTAGCCAGTGTTTTCTAAAACTGGCATTATTAAGCAACAAAAAAAACATAACGAGAAAGAAATTAAAAAATTAAAAAAGAACAATTAATGGTTTAAAAAATTAACTATTAAAATTAATTTAAGACTTACTTATACATACATATATACACCTGTGAGTATTATACTCATTTGTATGATGAAGTAGTGGACTATTTAAATGCATTTCTAAATGTATATTCCTGTACATATACCATTATAAATAAGAGTATTAAAAAACTTTTGAATACAGTTATGAGCTTTAGAGCGTTTTTAGTTTTTCTAGGATGCCTTAAATTTTCTATTTTATATTTTTTTTTATTTTTTTATATATCAATGCCGCAACATCATGACACTGAACCATAACAAATCTCTCTATTCAAAATAGTTTGATATTCGATATTCACGACGAAGGGTGTTCGGCAAGTTGTTTCCGGTAATGGCTGCGTTCTAATGGGTTCCTTAGCTGTTATACAGCGTAGTGACAATTTTGACAAAGATGTGGAGCACTGCAACAGCCATCGCACCGAGAATGTGCCAAGAAGCAAGAGAATGCAGCAGCGAGTCTGTAATTGTGTGGCGGCGCTTTTTTGCATAGCCGCGGGCGTTTCAGCTGAAAGAAAAAAAGGGAAAAAATTTAATAAAAAAACATATTATAAGTAGAGATAATTTTAGGACTTTTTAGGAGCATCAAACATAATCTAACTTGACTAAATATTTTAATTTAAATAAATAACATAATAATATTTTTGCATTTTCACATTAAACCGTATTTTTTCAACCCAACTTACCATTTATAACATTCACCATCACGCTGGCAGCCTCGGCTGTGGTCGGCATACACGTGTAATTGCCCGAGTCGGCGGTTTGTGCATTCGCTATGCGCAACCTGCAATTAGCAGAGAAAATACAGAAATGCTTAATTTACCAGTAAATCGGGATTTCAACAGAAATAAGTAATGTTTTATATAAAAGTATTTTTGAGGCGGCTATGTTCGGGCGAAAGCGAGCATCACATATTTTGTACTGAATTTTACTGAAAAGTTCAAATGCTAGATGACTTTTCGACACCCACTGTTCACTCTTCAATTGTTCCATAGGTATGTCAACGATAAAAACTTGATTTCTAACTTACTAGCCTTTTTTAAGAGATATGTGGTATACACCGTTTTCAAACTTTAAGCCTGAATAATACGTTCATTGAACCCAATAGAGGACTTCCAATTTGATTTTTCCAAATCACTTTAACCTACTCTCTCTAAATTTCAGCTTCGGTGTTGTTCTTTCTAACAGCTGTTACTTTATTTAAATTCAGTTTGGGTTGTAATTTCATAATGAATAGACTTACTATGGACCAAAGTTTCCAAATCGCGCCGGATCAATATTCGGCCTACAAAATTGCCTAGCAGAGTCGGTATTTCGAGCAACCGTGCATCGGTTTCACACCACGTGCACTCTTGTGGATAATATGTATCCTCAGAGACATCGTACAGTGCGCAGCTAAGACGATATTTCTGCTGTGGAGTATAATATCGAAGAAGATCCAAATGAATCCATCCACTTTATGGACGATTTTATGGAAGGTTTTCGTTTGAGGGCTCCCACCCGTGTATGAAATGAATCCGAACGATTCGTACCTTCGCCGATTGGGCTCAAACCGAGATGACCACCGATTCCAATCTCATCGATTTTTCAATCAGCGATCAAGCTGGCTTTTGATTGAATGGATGCGTTAACAAACACATCCTCAGAAAGTCACGGTTTGATGAGCTCAGTGTGTAGATGGAATCATTGGTCCATACTTCTTCAAAAATGAAGTCAGTCTTAATGTAACAGTCAGTGGAGGACGCCATAGAGCTATGGTTAATGACTTTTCCGTATATGAATTGGATGTTATTGATATAGACGATACTTGGTTCCAACAAGACGACGCTACAATCGATGCAGCCAAAGAAATAATCACTTTAGAAAGAATAAAACTTTTGGTGAGTGCATTATCTCTCTTCGCAAGCCTGTAGTGTGGGCTCACATATCGTGCGATTTAACACCGCTGGGTTTTTTTGGTTAGGTTATGTGAAGTAACTTATCTGCGCTGATAAGCCCGTGACGATTGACGTCTTGGAAGAGAGTTTTCATTGCGTTATTGCTAACGCACGGTCCCAATTGTGGCAAAGAATTGTCGGAAAATATTCTTCTCGGCTGTAATTTATTCGATCACTTCCGAAATCATTTTTTAACTTTAACGGTAAACCGTTATCTATATAATAAGGCTAAAATTTTAGCCAGATCATTAAATTCTATGAATTTTATTTCTTTTTGAAAGCCACATGTCTAAAAAAAACACCCTTTATAACTCGTAACCAAATAAATGTCATTTAATCCCTGTGCAACATGTTGCAAGAGTATAAAAATCAAACTTTGCTCACACTTCACACGGAAATAGCGCTGCCACTTCAAAGGCATTCCCTGCGGTCACTATCCGCATTCATTTTAGTCGGCATCTCTTTGTCGTGGCTCAGTCACGCGGTTTGAATGCCACAGCAGTTCAACTCCAAGGATCAAGGTATTGCGTATTCGCATTTCCAACACACTGCAGCCTAAATATACACACGCTTGCACGCACAACAATGCTAACTTGTTGTTGATACACTGCTGCGAGAAATCTTCTGACGGCCAATTTAGTTTTAATATGATAAATTATATAGAGAAATAGAGGTATGTATATCCTTTATAACAACTTAAACTGTGAGTTCTGTAATTTTTAATACTTTGACTCTAAATTAAAATTAATTAATTAATAACTTCTGATTTTATATATTATTTTGGCTATTTGTAAAGGTAAAGGCTTTCCTTTATTTTTTAAAAATGATTTAGCGCTAGTGACCGTCACGACAGGCCCAACTAAACTGCAGAGATACAATTTTCTACCAGCAAGTGGAGTTCTGTGTCAGCACTGATGCGCCAAACAGTCTAAGACGACAGTCGTTTCGGACTCACTTGCATAGACAAGCGACTTTACATAGCCTCACAATAATTCAATGGTGTTAAGTCCCATGAGCTTGGAAGCCACGCCTCAGACTCATGACTCCAGATAATACGCTCAACAATAAAATTATTATTTCCTTTAATAAAATGATTAATTTTTTGGCTGCATCGCATGTTGCGCCGTCTTGTTGAACCCAAATCTCCTCCTTGTCAACATTCAGGCACGAAAACGTTAACGGCGTCTCAACAATTGCATGTGAATTAACAAGTCCCACAAAATTTATTTATTAAAGTAACCATTCAACCACAAGTGAATGAAAAAATTAGTATCGGTGGCCCTCTCGTTTTGAGCCTATTCTCCGAACGTGCGACACGTTTGAGTGGAGTTCGGTTCAACTATTGCACGAGTTGGATTTCGAGAGCCCGAAAACCAAGATTCTTTCGCAAAATCTTCCATAAAGTGGATGAATAAAGCTCCAGCATTAGCGTGCACTGGCGAACGGACTCATTGGAATCTTATGTGATACTCTGCTTTATAGCAGCAATAGCATCATCAGTTCGTACTGTATGGCATCTCAAAATGTGCCTTATTCACCAGTCTAAACGTGTTAGCTCCAAAAAGCGTGGAAAAATGCAATAATCGGCTGACGAGGTTGTTGCGTCTGTTTTTTGGGATGCGCATGGAATCATTTGTCTTGACTGCCTTGAAAAGGCATGAATCATCTAGGGCGACTATTACATAGCGTTATTGGAACGTTTGAAGGACGAAATCGCTGAAAACTGGACGCATTTGAAGAAAAAGAAAGGGCTTTGGTACCAAGGCGATGCGCTTCGGCATCTACCATATTCTCTAGATCTGGCCTCCAGCCACTATTTGCTGTCCTTAGACCTCAGTAGAAAGCTTTTCTGGGAAGAAATTCTCGCCGAACGAAGGTGTGATCGCCGAAACTGAGGTCTATTTAAAAGCAAAAGACCAATCATATTAAAAATATTGTATACAAAGGTTGGAGGATTGCAATGCTGAGTGTCTCAGTATCGTAACAAACTGTTTAAATGGGCTCGCTATCAACTTAAGTAAAACCGAGATGGTTTTATTTACTAAAAAATATAAAATCCCGGTAACACTGGATACATATCTAAGGCTAGAGTGATATTATTGTATCTAAGGCTCGTCTTTAGTAGGCAACTTTTATGGAAGCCGAATGTGGAAGAGAGAGAAATAGAAGCATGGGTTGCCCTATACAGCTGTAGCTGTAGTTGTAGTTATATGGCTTTAACCAGGCCATTGCCCTATTAGCGTCCATGCTGTAATGTTGGGAATCTTACCAGACGCCGTTTGTTAAAATTATAGGATTTTTTAACCTTATCGAACGTAACTTTGGTTTATTTCAAGTCCTTAGTTCAATATTCAAAAAATTTACGGCCACCCTGTTATATAAAATATCTATTAACCTCAAATATACTTGTATAACCAAAACTTTACATTTATACCCGCAAAAATCTGGAGATATTGTGGTAATACAACCGCAAACATCGTAAAGCTTTTGACCCCTAACTCGATCTACTGAATTGGCAATAGAAGTCAAATTTCATAAAAATTTCCTTCCTTAAGTCATAGTCCCCCTAAATTCTCTCCAAAACTTCATGTTTTTTTTCTGAACAGACTTTTTGAACACAGTATATGTTCACCACCACAACGATTAACAGTGACAGGATGCGCTTAAATGTACACTTACTTATAAAGGAATGCATTTTTCCGCGTTTCTCTATTTCAGCAGACGGCTATTGGTAGCAATGGTAAAACGCAGCAAATCCCTTCTTTTACCTCTCACCATTTGAATACCCTTACTTTCTCCCCCATTAGGTGCCTTTTAGCGCCAGTGGCTACGTTCTACTCACCGGCTTTGCAGCTTTTCGCCCAAATTCGATTCCATTGATATGCGCCGCATATCGATGGCTGCCTCATTCGGATGCGCCACAAAGGGTGTCAGCATGTAGTTGGCGCGATACCAATAGATTGGACCAATATCCGACGCCGACGACGGTTGCTTCACATGACAGGTGAGCGTAATGGCACTGCCCACCTTCACATAGAGATCGGATGGTCCGACAATCATTGCTTTGGCATCCGGCGGTGTCACTGTAACAAAAGACAACAATAAACAAGTAAGTCATTTATTTCTGTGATATTTATAGTGATTTATTGCTATTGCAGAGGGAAGTTATTTCACGTCAGGGAATTTAAGTGGTGGAAAGTATTGTTTGGTTGAAGGTAATTTTCATTTAATCCTCAAAAGACTGAAATTAGGAAATCCAGTGGACAACATTTATAATTGTTTATTAATCGGCTAAACTCTTATTAAAACTGCTAATTCGCTCCAATCTACTTTTATTTATATATTTATAGCAAACATAATAACACACTTTTTTATTAGGTCTACAACTTTGCTTCCGCCGTTTTCCAATAGATAAGAGATCAAAAACTAATTTTAATCATCGAAAATCACTTTACTGTTTTTGTAGACATTCTACATTAAAATCTATATACTTTTGTATGTGTTGGAACAAATTTTTGAAACACTTTTGCCACTCTAATTGTGGTACCTCCAAAATATGCATTCTGAGCGCAACAACCGCCTATTGAGTTTTGGAAAAAGTTGCCCTCTTAATTTATTTCATTCCTACGGGAATATAATGAAGTCATTCGGTGCCAAGTCAGGACTATAGAACTCATCAAATCGATGTTTTGAGTGCTCAAAAATGCAGTAGCTTCAGACGATGTGTGAGACCTCTCATTGTCGTGGAGTGATCCCTCTTCGCCGGTTAGTTTCCCTGATTTTCAGCTCATCTTGAAATACCCATGCAGTTGACTGGTCTTCATTTTCGGGCACATACGCATAAATCCACGTTTTTTCATCTCTCACGACGTGTTTCGAACCAAAATTATCGTATTTTTTTAACATTTCTCCCGACCAAGCGACGCGAGCCTTTTTTTGAGCAACCGACAGATTGTGTTTGATCCAACGTGAATAAATTTTTTTATAGTCAAATATCCATGAAATATTGAATTTATGCTGGTCTCACTAATACCTTTAGTTGTCTTTATCTCTTAATAAGTCAGACGACGATGTGGCAATATTAGTTTGTGCACAGCTTCTATAGTTTCTGGAACAACAAATGATTTTGGATGACCTACATGAAAATGCATGAAATTGGAGTGGTCTACGACCTTGATTGAACTAACCATACCATCGGTAAACACTGCATCATGTTGAAAAGCTGAATTGAATTCACAGATGCACTGTTGCTGAGTTTTTTGATGGAGTAGAATATTTGAAGTTACTGTAAGCAACACAAGTAGCGCTCGTACGTCGAAACATTCTGAGTATGTATAACATAAAAATATCAAACTTTGCAAACTTACTAATTAGTATTTGTAATTAATATTGCACTAAATTGAATATTTCATTTAACATAATCGTCATTGTTCGATTTAGGCGAAATGTGCACCATTTTATTTGATAAAACATTTTTGTAGGTAATTTCATAATACTACTCGTTTTTATTGGCCAATTTTTAGCCATCAAAATCATTCACCGTTAGTTGCAAATATAAGAAACTCCCAACCAAGCTGCCGGAGCTTCTGGCGGCTCACTATCGAGCTATGTGACTTGGAATTGTCCTGTTGGAACATAGTTCTGATTCTAAGGCCAAAGCTTGTCGTTTCTGGACGATTGCTACCTTGTTTTAGGCTCTCAATACTTGTCAGCAAAGGTCCGAATTAAGATTTATTTCATTGGGGAACAGCTCATAGTCGATGATTGCTTGACATCTTGATATCGATGAGGCTTGACATCCTGACAATAACCAGTTGCTTTCAAATTACATGTTACGAGTTAGTAGCGATTTGCAGTTGGAAAATCGTTCCATGAGGTTGTTATTTGCGTTAGCTTTTTATATATATAATATTCAAAGCTTCTCCTCCTATTTAACCTCACATAAATGGCACCAAACAGTTTTTTGTGCAATATTTAGCTGTTGGGTAATCGAAACAGTGCTTACATAGTACCATGAGTATTAGAAACCTGTGCGAAGAGGGAACGAAATAAGTCCAAACCTATTCTGCATCTACTAATTTTTGATTTCGAGGTGTATGTATGTATATCCAGACAACAACAACAACAAGAATAATAATAATACGAAAAAGTTAAGCAGAACATCTGTTTGTACTAAAGACTTTCTCAAAGTGTTTGATGAACATGCTTCTTTCGTAGTTAGAGAATTTTGCCACCTGCCCACCATTTGCATGTTTTTCATCAATGATTCAAGCCATTAAACAAATCATGAAACGCCAGAGTGATAGCGTCAACACTTTAGAAACCATTAAACGCACTTGAACTCATTAATGCATTTAATCGCCATAGAGAACGTGCACAGCGCCAAACAAACAGCTGCCACTTGAACTCACGCAAACCCAAAGACACACAGGCATATACACCCAATGCAAAGCATATCATTAAAGAGCAACAGTGGCGTGTACTATGTAGATGATGACCAGCACGCTAACCGCAGCCAGACACCCCGGCAGTTGCACAGGAAGCGCACCCCGCCGACACAGGCCAGCGAGCCTGCAGTAAATATGAATGAGTGAAAGCGGTTAGCCTACAAATGAGCAGCAATACTTGCGATTGCTTGGGTGAACTGGGTAGCTGAAGGCAGCAACAATTGTAGGAACCATCGATTAGCTCAGTATCATAACTACAGATGTCATTACCCCCCACTTGTGCTGGCCACCAGCAGGCACCAGTTAGCTATTGAAGCAAGAGCATATAAATAACTTAATCACAGCTGTTGTTGTAAAAGCAAGCCACTTGATCTCATCACTATGCGTTGGTCAAGCAAAAGACTAATGCTGCGCCAATAAGCAGGCAACGAAAAGATTAAAGTGAAATAGAGAAATCGAAAGAAAAAAGCCAAATGAAGCAGGTGTAAGTACATATGTGAAAAGTAACAAAACTGTAAGAAAAGTATGCGAATTAGCAACTTAGGCCCAAAATGTAAAACGTAATACTAAAAAGAAGAGAAAAAATGCTAAAAATGTGTTTAATCTTTACTGATGTAGTTGAAGAGAGCGAAATATACTTAGACAAGCCGAGGCACAGAAAAACACAACCGATGCTCTACAAATTGAAATGGATGAAAAACTTGAAGAAACTTGCACAGCAAAAAAAGTTTATCACTTATGTATGTATGTGTGTTGAAGCACACTTGCATGCAGCTAAAACCTAATGACTTTCGACTATGAACCAACAGTGCGTATGAGTAATGTCACTACACAAGGCTCACACGCACACACAACTGCCTACAAGTGTTTGCGCAAGCACTGCCGGCAAATATTCACTGCCAGTGTGGAGAAAAAAAGCTGCCTTAATGCATTGAAAAAAATGGACCTTTTAGGGCAGCTAGAGAAAAACGAGAAAAAAAGAAATATCATTCACTTAGTGCTTAGGCAAAATCACTTTTCACCTGCTGACGAGCTCCGGCTTTACGCACTACACGTACATATACATATGTGTATAAACATGTATGGTTGTGTGTGTGTTTGCTGCCAAGATCAAAATATCAAAATACTAAAACCAATCTGAATCCAATGGAAGTGTAGAAATGTGATGTGAAAGGCGTTAAATTAGTAAAAAATAAGCAAAATTTCGCACCTAAGTGCAAGCCGTCACTTAAAATGTAAAACAACATATCATCAAAAAGTTCGAAATTGAGTTTTTTATTGCTTACAATTCACTACAGTATATTACATTTATATGTCGTAAACTTTTAAGCTTCCACTGCTCAATATAACCAATATATAACCACTTTATAACCAAAACACACATTTTGTTTGAATATGATTGTATGGTTACCAATATGTAACTAATAAATAACCAATATATAACCACTTTATAACCAAAACTAATTTTTTTAATATGAGTGATTTGTATTATATCCCTTTTCCTTCACTTGTAAACTTAAAAAATGTGATGTTACGTTATTTTGCATTTTAGGTGACGAAATGTATCTTTTTATGACCAACAAGTTGAGTGACAGTTCTCAAGAAAATTGATCGCTGAATCCAAAACCGAAAAAACTCGTAACTTCGGCTGCGCAAATGCAATAATACTCTTCATAGGTGCATTTCTTATATCATAAAAGGATATAAAAAGTTCATTGATACGTCAGTTTGTATGGCAGCTCCTATATGTAACATAAGTAGTATGATCTGAAAATGTTTTCGAAAATTATACCGTTACCTCGAATAATACTGTCTTACGAAATAAGAAAGTTTTCCTTACAGAAACTTTAGTTTGATCAGTAAGCATCTGCTACAGTGACTCGAACGAAAAAATTTATTCGAAGATTGTACCCTTGACTAGGACAACAATCCATGCCAAATTCGGTGAAATATTTCATCAAATGAAGAACTTTGCAATACAATTCCATACTTGATTCTGATCGTTCAGATTGTACGAATGCGATATGCTATAGGGATCCCTATTATCGGCGGTTCTGACAAATGAATAGCTTCTTGGCAAAAGAGTATCGATTTCTCGAAAATTGAGAGACAAGAGACATATAGACAGGCGGATTCGACAAATCAAAATTCTTGTAAGGAATCTGTTATATTTGTGAAAGGTATTAAAGCTTCAATGCAACCGAAGTTGACGCTTTTTCTTGTTCAATAATATTTAAACCATACTTTTATCGCTGCGGCTCCTATTCAAATCTCATATTTGTAATTCAGTTGGATGCTACTCAATTTTCGGCAGTACAAGACCAATGAGATCATAGACTAACACAACAAATTTGGGCATGGCGTCAGCAGGTCAATGAACACTTCTTGCTCCGGCAAATACCTACAATTTGACTACGAATCGACCCCAGATTATTCATACCAGTACCATGTGACCGATATACTTAAATAGCTACTTACGCATCACAAAAATCAATATTGTTCCTTGATCCCTGTCGTACGATGAAGACAAATTGAAGGAATTCTTTTTGTTTGTGATCTCATACGGAAGCAGCAACAAGTAAGACTTGAGAGAGCGACACAGTTGCTACGCTTGGCCGAAAGCGGTCAAATTCCGAACATTGTGTTTTCTGACGAAAAAATTTTACCAATTGAGCGATTCGTAAACTCTCAAAACGACAAGTTTTACTTGACCGACCCTTCATACGAGAATCTAAGTCATCGGTTGGCCACCAGGAATCAGCATCCGACAAAAATAATAGGTTGAGCCGCTGTCACCGCAGATGGGCGCTTTCCAATTGTTTTCATTGAGCCTGGCGTCAAAGTAGATGCGGCATATTATCGGGAAAGTGTTCTGGATGCTACTTTGAAGATGTAGGAAAACAAACATTCCGGTCGCAAACCATGGACGTTTCAACAAGACTCAGCACCGTCTCACAAAGCGCGAGTAAACCAAGAATGGCCGAAAAACAACGTTCCGAACTTCAGTACGACCACACAATGGCTCTCGAATTCATCAGATGCGAATCCAATGGATTATTCTCTCTAGGCCATATTGAAGAGCAAGGCCCGAAGCAAAAAATGCACTAGTCTCGAGATGATGAAGAAAGCCATTGTCTGTGAATGGGCGAAAATACCGGGAAGTCACATTCGGGCAGCTTGCGATTCGTTTTTTGACCGTCTCAAGGCCATAGTTAAGGCAAAAGGTGGTCATATCGAGCAAAAGTGAATTGGTTCTGAATTTATGATATTTTTCACACGATTTTTACTTTAAAATAAATAAAAATAATTTTCCAAACCGAATTTATGGCTTTTTTAATTGGTTACACTTCGAGTGTCCTGTATACCGACTTAAGCAGTTGCTGTAAACAATGTAAATCGCAATCATATTTGGCATAGTAATTAAGGACAGTTCTAGCAACTTAACAAAATATTTTTTTTTTTTTTGAACCATCACTTACTCGTGATTTTAATCACATCCTGTTGTTATTTTGTCCAAATTAATACTAATACATTATACGATTATATCGTATTATATATCTAATGGGGACGTCAATTCTGACAACCAAAAAAAGCGCGCACGACCTGGAAATGTCTCATACTGCAACTGAAGTGTTTCACGGGCTGTATGACATGTGGCACCCTCTTGTTGAAACCACATATTGGCCACATCAGTATCATCCAATTTCGGCAAAAAGAACCGAGTTAATGTCGCGATATCGCGCATCACTAAAAGTCAATGCTTAACTAGCACCATAATCAAAAAGTATGGTCCAATTATGGACCACACGACATCAAACAGTGACGTGGTATGCAAGTATTTGCTTTGGTGGTTTTTATGAACCGGAAAAGCGGAAATTTTGGCAATTAACAAACCAACCAATGGGAAAATTTTGTTTCAACGCTCAGAATGATTTTGTTCGAAAAATTAGTATGCATTTGTTGGTGAAATTTTAAATATATATAATTGTGTCCAATAATTTTCCCTTTAGAAATGAAACAATTTCTAAAAAAAAACCCACGGAAAATTAATCTTTAATGAAATATTTTCTAAAAGATAAAAAATAATATATATACATATATATATAATCCCCAATTAATGGCAATTCAAAGCTCCGCAGCAATTTCTAGTGACACTGTGCCACTACACACACACACCTACAAAACACTAAGTACATACGTGTATATATCACACACTACAAGCGCTTCGTAAAACGTATAAAAAAGGACATCGTTAGCGTTGATGGGCGCGTATTATGTCGGCATTTGAAGAGCTGCTACTTCTTCCCATTGCGACTATCACTTATACTCGCATGCCCTTTCACCTGTCTGTCTGCACGTCTAAATGCCTTTTTGGCCCAACTAAGGGTTTTTTGTTCCCTCGATCACCCTCGCTCACCCTCACCGCCGCACGTTGCCAACACTTTTTTCTCGCCACTTTGAGCCGACGTTAACGATGACGACGACGAGTACAAGTGCAACGCGCTACACTCAACCAACTCAGTATATGTGTTTCCCACACAGGGAGGGTGTGTGCATATTATGTAGGTGCTCATCAGGAGTCAACAACTCAAACACTAACAAATGTTGTTTTTGCACTCGCTGCACATTCATCAACTTACAACAAAGCTGTGATAACAAAAAACACAATTTTCAGCCGCTATAACGGTACAAGTACGAAAAATGTTCGTAATCTGACGATGACAGTATGTCACACTATACGAGTGTGAGCGTGTGCCTTGTTGTTGCGCTTGCAGGCAAAGTTCCACTGAATGAAAACGAGCGCCTTAAGGTAGGCAATATTTCATCGCACCCACACATATACCTTAACTTATCTACGTGTGTGCGTTGTGTCTTTGCACAGGTGTGTTTGTGATATGTATGTGTGTGTGTGTGTGTGTCGAACAGCCGCTTTGCCTTTGTAGCGCTAGAATGCGCCTCGAATACTTGTAGTTCGAGTCTCAACTGAATTCGACTGCAATTCTCAATCGTCATGTGTAGATGCGTGTAAAAAGCTGGAATGAAACTTAATTGAAATCCTTGCCGGTCTCTGTAGAGAAGTGTGCGCAAATTGAGACACAGCAGTCATGCATAAAAATGTATGTGTGTGTGTGTGTTCAGTGCAATTTGTTTATAAACTGCACAGCGTTACTTTGATCGATTTCAAGCGAAAAATGTTTCTTGAAAATTTCCACCAGCGAAATAAATCAAAGTGACGAGAGCTAGTTATCTTTAGAGAGCACTTTTTCTTTGGAATTTTATAAGTGAAACTAGTTATGCGCAGAGTAACATGTCTAATACCAAATACAAACGAAACTACTGAAGGTGCAACAATTTTCTGGATGACGGTGACAGGATAGCTGATAATTAGTCTTTATTGGGAAATGATTTAAAAATTGAACAGAAAATACAGTTCTACCCAACTTTAGGTGACAATAAGTAACTCAGCACAGCATTCGCTCAAACTATTTGAGCAGCTTTCCACGAAGTTTGTTTGTATTACCCAGAAATACACGATATATATATACATTGTGACAAAAAGTACCCGGAAATCGTAATTAAACACCCGGCTGAATGAAATTTCACAAAAATGTACTTCCCTAAGTTGGCAGGACTATCCTTAACTACTATGCCAGATATGAGCACGATCTGTCAACCAGTTTATTTACAGAAGCTGTTTAAGTCGTTACACCTCAGTGGTGCGTTGCGAGTTTTACAATGAATAAAAATTTCGAAGAAAGAATTCGTCTCAAATTTTGTGTTTCTCACCAAATTTCGTTTGCGGAATTGTTGTGAATGTTAAAAGACTTACCGCAATTCAGTTTTATCAAAAACACAAGCCTACGATAGGTACAATACCTTCAAAGACGGTCGAGAGATCCTTGAAGACATGCTTCGTTCTGGACCTCTTCAACTGATGAAAATATTAAACAAGTGAAAAATGTGGTGTTTGAAAATCGTCAGGCAAATGTTAAAAAGAAGGCAAGAGAACTCGATATCTCTCGTAAGTTCATTTTAATGATTTTGGTGGATATTTTGGGTATAAAACGCGTTCTTACTCGATTCAACCGACGATAAAGCTCAATTTTTTCACAAAAAATACCGAAAACAGTTTTCTTTGGACATGATAGGTAGTGCGAATTCCGATCCCACATTCATGAAGAGCATCATAACTGCCGATGGGACATAGGTTCATGAGTTTGACCTGCAAACAAGTCAAGAGAATAGAGAGAAAAAAATAAGCCGAAACCAAAAAAAAACGCTCAGAAAAGGTGATGCTCATTGTTTCTTTCGATACTCGTTTTTTTGCATCACAAATTTATTCCCAAGGGACAGACGGTCAATAAGCAGTTATGCGGCCAAATGAGGCGTTTGTAGGAGAACATCCGTCGAAAACTGAAGGAATTATGGAAGAACCATCGAGCCACGATTGTGTGCGAATTAAAAGGTAAAAATGAATACTATCAATCAATCACCGTATTCATCAGATTTTTCTCCGTGTGATTTTTCTTATTCTCGAAACTAAAATTGCCGCTCCATGGAACCCGTTTTCAGACGATCGAAAAGATAAAAGAAATTCGCTGAAGAAGCTGAAGGTCATCCAAGAAGCGCTTATGAAAAATGTACTTGTATATACATATATATACTTAAATTACCAGCTTATTGAGCTGAGTCGATTTAATAATGTAGATCTACCCATCTGTGAATCTGTCAATACACAGAGTCTATCCGGAAAGTAATAGAACTAATTTTCTTCCGCTGCGACTCTACTTCGGAGCGTGCGCGCACCGACAGGATTCGGTAAAGGACGTTCTTAGCGAACGAAACGCCTGGTCAGTTGTCTCCGAGCACCTGGAGAGTCAGGAGAAACATTTTCGCGCGACGTGTTTCTGTGAGTGGTGCAAGTCGAAAATTCAGCGTTCGTTAGAGAAGAGGTACGCAATTAAATTCTGAGTGAAACTCGGTAAATCTGTGACAGAGAAGTTCGATATGATCAAGTAGGTTTATGCAGATGTTGCTTTAGCAAGAAGTTGTGTGTTTCGGTGGCACTAGGCCTTTTTGGAGGGTCAGGAAGAGGTCACTGATGAAGGCCGGAAGAATGAACAAATCCAAAGTAAAAACGAGGCTCATTGTCTGTTTTAACATCAAAGACACCTTCCAACATGAATTTGTTCCTCTTGGACAAACCGTCAGCGTCAAGTTTTGCGTGAAAGTCCTCAATAGACTCAAACGAAGGGTCAATCGCGTCCGACAACACGTCGCGGCCGACTGGAAGTTGCACCGGCTCGCACCGCCTTTCTTGTGAACAGCTACCTGAACAAGGCCGGCATCCCAACGCTTCCGCAGCCGCCCGAGAGCGCAGACTTAAACAGTGGCGTGTTCAGAGGGAGGAAATGAGATTGATTTCAACTAAGTTGGCTGCGTGAATTCACTATAGAAGAAGTTCTCGAAAGATTCTCAAGACTTGGCCCAAACCGTTTTGTTTTGTAGAATTTTTCTATTCAACACACGAACTGACCATATTGTACATTGGCATAAAGTATGTCACCCGCACGTCTAATATTGAAAATGCGTTTTTTTCAATTTAATAGGATTTGATATTAGGGTCGATTTGAAAATTGTTTATCATACTATTATCCTGTATAAAGGCTACTATATTCAATAAAATAATCTTCAAATTTCAAATAAATGTTTATTTCCTCCCCAAAACCTACATATTTCTGGATCCGCCATTGCTATAGTTTGAAGCTAATCAGCTTTCAACTTAATTTATTGATTTTCGTTATTCTAACTAACATTAAGTTAGGATCGATCAGTTTGAGAATTAAGCTCACCAAATTTCATGAAATCAGTGCAGTCCTCTCCCTGAGCACAATAATTCCCATTTCCCAATAAAGTGATTTCCGACTTTCCATCTGACTCAAAACCGTTAATGTTGATCAATATGGGTGATATTTTAATGAAAATAAGTAGATATTTTTAAGCATAATATGAAATAATTATTCATGATCATCTAGTTAATTGTTTCCTCATAAGCCCAATGTATTAAATTTAGCCCTTTCGACTCATTTAAGGTGTATTTTGATATAAATATCATGGGCCTGAAGCAAAATAAAGTACTGAAATCTGGGCGCCGGGATCTATTGCGCGAGATTTCAGGAGACCCCTCAAGCTACCGGAATACTGCAATATGTTTCAGGCAGGAGTTTTTGCGGTCAGGAAAGCTACCACGATAGTACACGTTCTTTGCCACTATCCGGCCTTATCTAGAAGTACGCTTAGACATCTAGAAGTTTCGGAGCTCAATGGACTGGGTGAAATAGCAGAATTATATAACAAGTCTCCATTAAATTTCGTAAAGACGACCCGCATGACGATCATCTAGTATAGGAAAAAGCCTGTAGGTCTATTGTTTGTTTGGCATGACAGGCAGGCAGTACAACCTAACTTAACCGAATCACCCACTAAGATGAAGTACTACTTATTCAGGTGTCCACAAGAAGTAACCAACGATTCAGCTGTTCTCGACCTTTACTCATTTTATTATTCAATTTAATAAACACTTTTGGATTCTTTACATTCTTTTAATTACTACAAATTGCAACATTATTTAATAATATGTAGCTGCACTAGAAGTTAGATTTGATATCCTTCACTTAACAGCACTTAAACTTATTTCCCTTCAATCAATCATTTTAGTTACTCCAACCGATTTGCTTCATCAATATTATTTGGCACACAAGTAACTAGCAAAATAATTGAAATTCTCGTCGGACTGCATTAGACTGGCAGAGGCAGGAATTTTATTTTAATTTAACAGCCACAAAAAAACACTAAAATAATGGCAATAAAAGCGTTCTTGTAAACGGAAATTACCGAACACAAATGGCTTTTAACTTCAGTCATTTACATATGTTGGTATGCGGCTGTGTGGCTGTGTGGCTGTGTGTGCGGACACATAGTTAATGTTTCGTTGCTGTACAGGAAGCATTTTGCGTGCAATGCTCTCAAATGCAATTACTGTTATATTTGAATACATTATTGAGATGGCTCTTTTATCAATAGATATTACTGGACACTCACTCATGCTTGAGTGCATACAAACACGACCGCATGCAAAACTCAATCATCTATACTGAGCATTAGGGTTGCACTTATTGGTATTGACATTTACAATATTTCTACATTGAATGGGTGTAATTCCTGGGAATGTCACGAATTTTATAACTTCTAGAATGAAATATCGGAAACCGTATAATGTACACATAAAAGGTGATTCTCCTCCAAAGAAAAAACACAGAAACTTAAAACTTAATGGGGAATGTTATTATCATTTGGAAGAACATTCTTTGCATTAATTTTTTGAAGATTCTTTCTTTCAAATGCCTCAGATGGTCCATCCGTTGAGTCCAATTTTCGATGACTCATTCGAACATGTCGACTGGTCACTGACGATTGCCATGAGTGATACTTTGTTCCAAGGTCTAAATCGAAGCGGGATTTTACATATCCATGCAGGAAAATGTCTAATGGTGTCATCACGATTTGCCATCGCTGTCTTCATTATTTGCACGTTACCCTTGCATGTTTCTAGGGATTCCTCTTCTGCCCGACACGTTTGTTTAATATACTCTTGTTTTGCTGAGTTTGAGGCTCTTCTGTAGTGGCAACTGGGGTGCTCTCTATTCTCCAGTTTTGTCGGGTTGTTTTAGAGTGATGGTGAGTATAGGGAATCTAGGTATTCTACTACTTCTATGAAAGACGACACCATATTCCTCGTCTTGGACATCATTGTTATTCTTTCCGTTGGTGTTTTTTGTTGTTGTTTCGGTATATTAATTTTTGCTCTAGTGGGTCTCCGCTTCAAGCCGTTATCTCCGCACAATGTAGTAGTTGCCCTTTATAAACCCCGTGGTTATCTATGCAAGCAAAGCGGCCACGCGATGGTTGACACAAGACCTTATGGGAGCTCATATTCAGAACTAGGTTCGGGCACAAATCTGGAGCTTGTCTCAACTGAACCTATACGACCACAAATTATGGCGACGTGCATTGAACGTGCTTGAAGGCCTGCCAGAGTTTTAATGAGACGGAGGCGAGAATAATATTACCCTGCCAGCCATTTCGATAAGATGTCACTCTTACCTGCTATGGTGATAGAATACTGTCCTCACCAGCGCTAATCCGTTCAGGGTTTCCAATACATCATAATCAGAATCTTGTTGTATCCTTTTCGTGGGTAGGTTCTCCTTCGGCGCAACTCCGGTGGAGGTTGTGGACGCTTATTTAAAGACGGCATCTGTTTGCCTCTTCACTGGAGACTTATTGAGCATATGAGGCGTTTTGGGTCAAATTCTCCTCTCCTGCAGTTCTTGGTCAGGGACTGCGTATTACCGTTTGCAGCTAACCTACCTAGCATGGACTGTCCAGGAAAATAGCCTGAACTCTGCCTAATAGTTAAAGTGATAAATTATTACACCACAAAAACGAAATTATATATTTTTCTATTGATCTTAAAAGCGTTATTCTCAAAATATATTAAAACTGTTTATGGAAATCGTAAGACATGAAAGCTGCTCGAAACCTAGGCTTTACTAAAATGTTATTCGGCACAGAACCAAGTTTTTGCAACCAAATAGAGAAGCCCAAAACAACTGCGCATGAGTCAGAAGACATTCCAGCGCTGTTGTCACCTCAAGGGCTGCCAAGCTGCTTCAACAGCTGATATCGTTCGTTCAATTCGTTAATCTCAAGAGCTTGGCAAACCAAAGACTGCTTAGAAAACCATGTCTCAATATATTTTATAAAATTTATAATGTTTTCTTATACAGAAATCTTTACCTAAAATATATTCTTAATGAAGCTTTAAGAACTTTTTGAGCTGTGTACTCGTAAATATCACTAGCAAAAACGGATAACCCTACTACATATAACCTTAAAAATTATGTGTCTGTAAACATGTAAGCATACATATGTATATGTATATAAACAGCTTAGTCTATTCATCGAACTTATTAGAGCCGTCTCAGGCGAAGCTCAGTCACTTTTGTCTCGGAACGTCACACAAGACTCCAAACCAGAGCGTAGCCATTAATATGTATGAAGTAACCATAAATGGCTTTTGGCACAAACAAATTGCTGGTGTGTACATAAATACTTATATATACATATATTATATATATATATCAATACATATACATATAAAGTTTACATGTAGCATAACATGTTCTACTACAGACATATGAAGTTCGTCTTTCTATCGCATTACCTTCGTATCTGCAAACAACACTCCCTGCAGTGACCACTCCAGTGCTCAACATTACAACACAATCGCTTGCTTGCATGTGCCCCTCATTGCATTTTTATCGCATCATTGGCCCCTTCCTTTAGGTATTGACCAATTACAGGTAATAGCAGCAAAGTGGCATAATGGATATGGAGAGTAAACTAAGTGACCAAGGGAAACCACTGCAATATTGCTTTTAATATTTATTGCACATTTTATGTTTTGTAGCTGGAACAATGCGTAATCCTTGACTCCTTGCCGCTTTGCCGCTCGCTCGTGTCGGACACAAATTGCCTCTAAACCATTTCATGTTGATACTTCGTTTGTGCAGCTCGTTGAGGCTTGTTGGAGTGTTGATATCCAATGCGCTTGAGGGAGTTAGTTGATTGAGCACCACTTGAGATGTTGCTCTTCGCACACAAGTGGAATGTGAGCGCTTGAAAGGCACTCACTCACTTACATACTTATAAGCATACATGTACATACATACATATAAAGGGTGATTTTTTAAGAGCTTGATAACTTTTTAAAAAAAAAAACGCATAAAATTTGCAAAATCTCATCGGTTCTTTATTTGAAACGTTAGATTGGTTCATGACATTTACTTTTTGAAGATAATTTAATTTAAATGTTGACCGCGGCTGCGTCTTAGGTGGTCCATTCGGAAAGTCCAATTTTGGGCAACTTTTTCGAGCATTTCGGCCGGAATAGCCCGAATTTCTTCGGAAATGTTGTCTTCCAAAGCTGGAATAGTTGCTGGCTTATTTCTGTAGACTTTAGACTTGACGTAGCCCCACAAAAAATAGTCTAAAGGCGTTAAATCGCATGATCTTGGTGGCCAACTTACGGGTCCATTTCTTGAGATGAATTGTTGTCCGAAGTTTTCCCTCAAAATGGCCATAAATCGCGAGCTGTGTGGCATGTAGCGCCATCTTGTTGAAACCACATGTCAACCAAGTTCAGTTCTTCCATTTTTGGCAACAAAAAGTTTGTTAGCATCGAACGATAGCGATCGCCATTCACCGTAACGTTGCGTCCAACAGCATCTTTGAAAAAATACGGTCCAATGATTCCACCAGCGTACAAACCACACCAAACAGTGCATTTTTCGGGATGCATGGGCAGTTCTTGAACGGCTTCTGGTTGCTCTTCACCCCAAATGCGGCAATTTTGCTTATTTACGTAGCCATTCAACCAGAAATGAGCCTCATCGCTGAACAAAACACGCGCGCGAAACACATTTCGAACCGAACACTGATTTTGGTAATAAAATTCAATGATTTGCAAGCGTTGCTCGTTAGTAAGTCTATTCATGATGAAATGTCAAAGCATACTGAGCATCTTTCTCTTTGACACCATGTCTGAAATCCCACGTGATCTGTCAAATACTAATGCATGAAAATCCTAACCTCAAAAAAATCACCCGTTATATGTAACTATGCACATATTATGGAAGCAAAGGTGTAAAATGCCACACTTTTATAAGCAAACAAGTAATTTATGAATAATTCAAAAATTATCAATTTATAATTACGTGGCGTCAGCTTGATGATTTCACATAGCGACTAAGAAAAGGAAGAATCTATTAGGCACACAGAATAATAAATTAAACGACAATACGAAATCTGTTAAGTTAGTAAATTTCTGGGAGATAAACTTATGCAATTCGAACTTTCAACCTTAAAGGTCCCGAAGCAGAGAATGATTTGGTCCACTGTTCTACGACTTAACCGATCACATATGTAGTATATATAATACATATATTATTTAGAAGATCTCTGACGTGTTTAAGAGATTTCAGGCAACTAAATTTTTCGATCGGGCTACACTTGAAGAGTAAATGATCTGAAATGCTTGCTATAGAGGTCCGGAATCAAAACTTTTCATTTTTCGTTAATCATTAGAATTCATTTTATTTAGATGACTTTAGTGCACTATGTCCACATTATCGAAGTTAGTTATCTGTTTAAGGTTTAATTAGGCCACAAGGCCTCGGAACTTAGAAAATTCCTTGTAGTAGCAACGAACGGGGTATTTTGTTCGCAGTAAATATCTTTATTTCTTTCGAAAAACTCGTCGTACCGAAATGCTGTCTTACAAATATTGCGCATTGTAACCGCAGATCCTCTAGATTAAATATCTGCCATTATTTCCTCGTTTTCTGGCCTCGGCTCTTAGTACTTGGAATACTCGTTACGAGTTCTTTCAAAGCTCATAACTACTGCGCAGAACATAAATTCAATATTACCTTCTTCATCTTTACTGACGTAGGCACCGCTTACGCGGTTATAGGCGAGTTAACACCAGCGCGCCGTTTCTTCTTTTCGCTATTTGGAGCCAAATAGAGAAACCAACTGTAGCCAAGTCTGTCTCCACCTGATCTATCCAACGGAACGAAGGTCTTCCTCTTCCACTTTTCTCTCGTACACTCCCTAGGCA
The DNA here is from genome assembly GCF_023373825.1 of Bactrocera dorsalis. NCBI lineage: Eukaryota > Metazoa > Arthropoda > Insecta > Diptera > Tephritidae > Bactrocera > Bactrocera dorsalis. The sequence goes on from NC_064303.1 coordinate 88,695,272, forward strand.
GGCTCATCAAATGATGTTATTGTCCGTGCCTCTACATCGTAAAGCAGAACAGGAATGATAAAGGACTTGTAAAGTTTAGTTGGCAAGAGTGACTCTGCGTTGGATTTCAAACCTTATATTGTTATTGGTGTTGATGATGATGGTGTTATCGACTTTATGACTGTCCACAGTGCCTTGGGAGTCAAGTCTCAAGTCTAACTACTATGTGTTTGATAACAGGAGATATTTCGTCTTGCCCTCGTTCACCACTAGACCCATTTGAGAAAACAGAACTAACGACGTGGTTGTTGAGGCCAATGATAGCAATATCATCGGCATACACCAGAAACTGTACACTCTTATAAAAGCTTTTACCTTGTACCTTCTCTACTTAGCTCTGCAGTTCGTATTATTTTCTCTAGGAGTAAATTGTAGAAGTCGCATGATAGGAAGTCGCCTTCTTTAAGACTTCGTTTGGTACTGAATTGCCCAGAAAGGTCTTTTCCGAACCTGACGGAGCTTTTGCTGTTGCTCACCATCAACTTACAAGGCCGTATTAGCTTTGCGGGTATACCAAGTTCAGACACAGCGCCATAAAGGCGATACTAATGAGGTTTATCCCACGATAGTTGGCGCAGAGTGTGGGTCTCTCCTTTTGTGGATTGGACAGAACATATTTAAGTTCACCCGACCATATCTTACAAAAAACTGATCAAGAGTTTGTAGTAAATAGCTTTTTTTTCAGCCATCTTGTCCCTTCGAAATTCGGTCTTACAAAAATCGTTTCTGTCCCATCGCACTGGTTACCGTCAGTCCTTTTGATAAAAAGTATGCCATCAGTAAAAGAATCATCATATTTTTCTGGTTTCAGCTCCTAGTACTTTGGGCACCATATAGCAGGACGGAAATAATGAAATAAAAAACACCGACCTATCAGATGTTGTCATCGTTGAGTCTATGAGTCTGCACCATATAGCAGGACGGGGTTGATGAGTGACTTATCAAATTTGGTCATTGTTCATCGAAAGAGGACTTTACTATTGAATTGATTACTGCGTTTGATTTCAAGGCTGATATCATGATGATGAAATTATCAACGACTTCGAAGTTATGACTGTAAACAGTGATGACGTAGATATTTCGTCTTGTCCTCGTTCATATCCAGACACATACGTTTCGCTTTCTTATCCAAACTGGAGAAAGCAGAACTAACGGCACGGTTGTTGAGACCAATGACATCAATATCAACGGCTAGGTACTTTTTAGGTTTAAAGGTCCAATTAGTTTGTTGACAGTGGGCAGTCATTCCCATACTACGCCCATTAAGATCTTATATGTGATATTAAGGATCATTGTCATGCAATTGAATATCTTTTTCATCGTCATCGATGGGATAGTCGGATTCTCCATCTCCAGATGTTACACTTTCATTGCCATTCAGCAGGCTGGAGCAGAGTTCCCTCCATAACTTCAGTATACTCTGAACATTAGCTACTAGATCACCCCTTTGTGTCTTACATGAGTCTGTTCCGGTTTTTGTACGTTCGTCACCGCATATTTTCGTAGAATTTTCGAGCATTACCTCTGTCGGCCAGCTTCTCAAGCTCTTCATACTCACGCATTTCGGCCTCTTTCTGTTTTTGTCTGCATTTGCGTCCCTCTTTCTTCTTCAGTATTACCTCTGCCAGAAATAGCAGTTCTTGGCATTAACGTCCTACATAACCTACAGAGGAACTATTAGGATTCCTTCACCTGATTTATCAATATTCTCTGACAAATCCAAATTTTGAAGAACAAAAAGGGAGATGTGCGAATATAATCTTATGACAACTGCTGTATTCGAACGCGCAAAATTTTTAGAACTCCATAGTATGTATATACTCGCGCAATATAAGCATTCCATAAAATCTGACCATATCATACTTTTGTCTTTAGAAAGAAAAGTATCTAAGATTTCTTAACAAAATTAGGTGAGAATAGGTATTTTGCTTCACATCGTGTGTTTGTGTACGAAATATGCTTTAGATGGTATTGATTCATATCGTCGTTAGCTTTCATATATCATATTTATTGACACTCGTTTCTTTGGTTTAAAAAGTGGTTTTTAAGGTAATTGTTCTGGAATATTGATGATCTGGTTTATTTTATTGACATTAGGTAGACAAATTGGCCTTCAAAGATAGTTAATTTCATATAAAAACTGGGGAGAATCGATCTTCAACTTAATTACTGTAAAGCACGCTTCTTAAATTCGTAGAATACCCCACTATCGCGTTTAATTTTGGATTTTTGGAACCCAAATTTTGAAAGTCCTTCCATAAGGCTTGTGGAGTGTTAATTTTATGATTAGTGGTATATAAAAACCAAATTAAAACTTTCGAAAATAAATTTCCTAAATTTCCTAATTAGAAGAAAACTTAAATTATAAATACTCAAAACTGAACACACAATTCGCAATCGCACACCTTTTGCGCGACTACGATTTAACAAAGGACTTAAATATAGCGACAAAGAAAATAATACGAATATAAGATTATGTCTGCGAATCAGTGTATTGATTTAGAAAGTGAAATTCGATTATTTGCACAGTTGCGCAATAAGTTGACGTGCTGAAAATAGCCCGAATGTGGTATTGGGAACATTTTCGCTTTCGATTTAATTTGACGAAGCCAATAAAATTTTATTCAATTTGTATGTACGTATGTACACGCGTCTGTTCAGTCGAAATGAAAGTAACAAGGAGCACTTTCTTTTTCGGAAGGACGACGAGGGTCATAACCCAGCCGGTATAACCACTGCAGCGGCATATAAAAGTTGAAAAGCCAATTACACAACAACGAAAACCAGAAAGGTCATAAAGGCCAATAGCCAGCCATACAGCCGTACAGTCATTCGGACAGTCGTTCGCTACGTCTAACGGTCGCTCCAACGGATGTGCAGTACCGGCTGAGTGCGCCAGTTAGTTAAAAATAGATTGAAGAAGATATAAATGGCAATTGAAGGGACTGTATTGAAAGCAAATCCGACCGCCTTTGCGGTTTAACACATATGTATGGCATGTACTCGTACATACTACATACATAAGTAGATGCCGTATATTGCGCAATAAAAATATCGCACGACACAAGCGAATGCGCCATGCATCCAAACATAAGTGGCACAATAAAAGTCAGACTAATGGGCGGGGCTTAGAAAGTGCGCACAAATTAATGGATCAACGCATCCGTTGACGAATACAGATACATACATATGTATATATGGGTTTGTGTATGCGTAAAAGCTAAACCACAATGGCTATATCGACTTAGTTGAGCATATACAGGTACCATTACAATAATTCCATAATAACTTCCAGTGCTTTGAAATACATAGGTAAAGGTAAACGAGTCCGAAGAGTACGAAAATTTTGTAAATTCGTAATTGATTTTCCAGGCTAAGTTTTTTTAGCTCAATACACTCCACTCTGCAATGTTCCAACTTCTTTAACCCGCTGAAACCAATAGCTCGCAGGCCACGGTGGAGGTATGAGCCGGTGGTTGTCATAGACGAAGAATACTTTTTTTCTTTTGGTCAAATTTAGGGAAAAAGCAATTCGGCGGCAATAATTGGGTATAGTAACGGGTGATTTTTTTGAGGTTAGGATTTTCATGCATTAGTATTTGACAGATCACGTGGGATTTCAGACATGGTGTCAAAGAGAAAGATGCTCAGTATGCTTTGACATTTCATCATGAATAGACTTACTAACGAGCAACGCTTGCAAATCATTGAATTTTATTACCAAAATCAGTGTTCGGTTCGAAATGTGTTTCGCGCGCGTGTTTTGTTCAGCGATGAGGCTCATTTCTGGTTGAATGGCTACGTAAATAAGCAAAATTGCCGCATTTGGGGTGAAGAGCAACCAGAAGCCGTTCAAGAACTGCCCATGCATCCCGAAAAATGCACTGTTTGGTGTGGTTTGTACGCTGGTGGAATCATTGGACCGTATTTTTTCAAAGATGCTGTTGGACGCAACGTTACGGTGAATGGCGATCGCTATCGTTCGATGCTAACAAACTTTTTGTTGCCAAAAATGGAAGAACTGAACTTGGTTTGACATGTGGTTTCAACAAGATGGCGCTACATGCCACACAGCTCGCGATTCTATGGCCATTTGAGGGAAAACTTCGGACAACAATTCATCTCAAGAAATGGACCCGTAAGTTGGCCACCAAGATCATGCGATTTAACGCCTTTAGACTATTTTTTGTGGGGCTACGTCAAGTCTAAAGTCTACAGAAATAAGCCAGCAACTATTCCAGCTTTGGAAGACAACATTTCCGAAGAAATTCGGGCTATTCCGGCCGAAATGCTCGAAAAAGTTGCCCAAAATTGGACTTTCCGAAAGGACCACCTAAGACGCAGCCGCGGTCAACATTTAAATGAAATTATCTTCAAAAAGTAAATGTCATGAACCAATCTAACGTCTCAAATAAAGAACCGATGAGATTTTGCAAATTTTATGCGTTTTTTTTTTTTAAAAAGTTATCAAGCTCTTAAAAAATCACCCTTTATAAGCGTAGACTTCTTTTCATGGCGGGTTCCAAACCCAGCTTACAACCCTTATTTTGCCCACATGGTATGGTCTAAGACCGGAAGTCATGAGCTGCTTGAGCCATATGTAAAAGAAACGTTACTGGCCACACCCAAGTGAATGGCGCTGAGGGAACTTTCCCGGCTAAAACCGAGTAAACGGTGTCTACGGCAATAATAAAAAAGAACAACCGTAGACAGTCCTTCTACAGGTAGGTGATGTAGAACATACAAGTAGAAAACGATGGCCCTCACCTTTCCGGAAGATTTTTATACTCTCGCAACAAAGTTTGGACCTACTTTTTTTGGAAAAGTGGGCGTGACCACGCCCCCTACTAAGTTTTTTGTACATATCTCGGAAACTACTATAGCTATGTCAACCAAACTCTACAAAGTCGTTTTCTTCAGGCATTTCCATATACAGTTCAAAAATGAAAGAAATCGGATAATAACCACGCCCACCTTCCATACAAAGGTTATGTTGAAAATCACTAAAAGTGCGTTAAACGACTAACAAAAACGTCAGAAACACTAAATTTTACGGAAGAAATGGCAGAACGAAGCTGCACCGAGGCTCTTTTTAGAAATTGAAAATGGGCGTGGTGTCGCCCACTTATGGACCAAAAACCATATCTCAAGAACTACTAGACCGATTTCAATGAAATTCGGCATATAATATTTTCTTAACACCCTGATGACATGTACGAAATATGGGTGAAATCGGTTCACAACCACGCCTTCTTCCAATATAACGCGATTTTGAATTCCATCTGATGCCTTCTCTGTATAATATATACATTAGGAACCAATGGTGATAACGGAATAAAACTTTACACAAATACGGTATTTGAGCTGAGGTATCCCTTGTGGAAAAATTGTCGTGATCGGGCTATAACTCTTCAAGGTCCCCGATATCGAACAAGAAGAACTCAGTGCCTAACCTAACCTAACCTAATTTTTCACCGAAAATATCGGTAAATCTCTCAGAATTTAATTCTAATTAATTTTACAGCAAAATAAAACAATATGTAAATGACGGATAATGAAATCTCGATTATCACTTTATCATGCGAGAGTATAAAATGTTCGGTGATACCCGAACTTAGCTCTTCCTTACTTGTTTTTTTTGTTTTTGAAACAGTTTTGCTTCAAATTTAAGCCAAACTCTAATTCGACATGAGCTACTTTGTCTTTGAAAGAAGTTTATGAAAATACATTTGGCTTTATTCGAATCTCGATTGCCACAACAGTATACGGGTATATTATACATATATAAAGTGACCACTTCACTGGACAACTCAATACTACATATGTGTATGTATATACATACGAGTATATCTAAAAGCATTTTCAGCCTATGTCGGCGCGTCCAACAATATTCAGTTAGCACCAGCACTGACCAACAAAAGTCAAAACAACAAAAAATATTGCAAAAAAGAAAAACAAAAAATTTTGCTTCGAAATTTGCGCATAGAGTAGTTATGTATACATATGTATATGTATGTATGTTGAAATAAAAAAGTAAATTTGCTCACAGGAACAAAATTCAGTAAACACTGTCTAGAACAAAAAGCGGCGAAGGGCAGAACGTGTCGGCATGGACCAAAGCCATCACACTTCCATATTTGTTTTCTGGTCGTAACTATTTGCAAGGTTGTTATTTTCATTGCTTTTAGCCCGGTTGCTGTTTGCACATAGTATACTATATGTATGCACACACATTTATATGTACATAATGTGAATTGAGGGAAGTGGCCACGTGGGTGGTCAGTCATGCGATAATATAGTCATTGCCAGCACAGCTCCGGCGCTTTATGCCTTCTGCACATATCCTCACTGCTCATATTTCGTTTTTATGTACTTTATTGAAAGAGAGAGAGAGGAAAAAAATGTTTTTTTTTTAACTTTTTCATGACGTACTCCGTTGATGACATTGAATTTTGAAAGCCATTCAACCTTGGGAGGTGTGCTTTTGGTTCAACTCCTTCGTCAATTGGTGTTCGACAAATTGAAATTCGAAAGTTGAAGGTAGGGTTATTGGTATAGTAAACATATGTTTATGGAAGAGGTCGGTCTAGCATGCCGTGCTTTCGAGCTAGCTTCTCTTTGCAAATATACTTTAAAGTTTTACTAGCATTTCTGATCAAAAGCAGGAAATGAATATCGAAAGCAGCAGAGACGAGTAAAACTTAAAGATTTCCTGATTGGTTCTGAAGACGAAGAGATTTGAGACGGAATATATCGGCAACCCTTTGCTTTCGCAGACATGCGAGATCCATCCCAAGAAGCCGACCAATATCACGCGGCAAAAAAAGTTTCTTAAGCATGCTATCGACAAAGCAAAAATAAAAAATGGAGAAACTACTTGAGGATGTTAACATAAATTTCTGGAAACTTTGGTATAAAATAGTAATGAACAAACTCGGAATTCGGGCAAAGCCAACTGACTAAGTCGGTCTCAAAATGGTTCACATCCTAAGCGAACTCTTCCCCATAAGCGAAAAAGCTAGTCATTCAAAACAACCTACAACACTTCCGCAAGTTCCCCAGTTCACCCTCAAAAAGCTGGAACTGAGCGCTGGCAAACTCAAGACTAAGAATTCACCCTACCTGGGCGGGATCCCAGCAGAAATCCCCAAAATAATTGCTGCAGATACACCAGCAGTACTTTTGAAAGTGCTCAACACCTTCCTCAAAGCTTGAATATTCCATGAGCTTTGGAGAAAACAACGGCTGGTCCTAATCAATAAGGGAAAGGAAGATTTCATCTTGCCATCAGCTTTTCATCCACTTAAACTTAGACTCGAAGCGGCTTTTAACGCAGTTGAAAGGCTGTCCGTTTTGTAACGACCTTCGCCGTTCAATATGACTTCAACAACACTGAAAATGATCGACGAACTACAAAAGTTTTAGAATATCCGATTTCCAAAAGGCTGTGGTGTGGAGCTATGTTAGAAATAGAAAACTGTTGCGCCAAACTAGTGAGGGATCAGGACAAAGAGCGGTTATGGCAGAGGCTGCAAAATAGGTCGTTTTAGAACCGAACTATGAAATATTATATGTGATGCTATATTAAAATTAGAAATGCCGGGCGAATCGTAATTAATAGCTACGCGGACGACATCGAAAGAAACCTGAAGCAGATCAAGATGTGGACGCAAGCATGGTTTAACTCACAAAAGTGTGTGTAACACAACGAGAAAGATAAGACTGCAGGAAACGTCTAGAACAGAGCACCAGGGAAACATTGCATATCTTGTACACTTGTTCCGCATTGATAAGGCTACGCTGTAAGCATCTGGAGTCCCCACGGTATGATACACTGGAGAAGATATCGCTAGTGAGGCAACAGGGTATCTTAAAACTCGCGTCAAACGCGTGTATTCTAAAGGATGACTACTCCTTACGGACCAAATGGCCAAAACTGGTCTATGCGTGGCTGATTGGCCTACCATATTAACATAAAGTAACCTATTTATTTTTAAAGGAAATTCGAAGTTTTCACTATCATTCTTATTTTATCTTTACGGACACCATACTTTAAAGCTTTTAGCTTCAATTTGTAAATATCTCTTTTGGCATAGTCTTAATTATTATTATTTCATAAAAACATATATGGCCGACTTAAATTTGCTCTGAAATATGAAAAATGTCTAAATTTTCAGCCGAAGCGTTTGTGACATGTAAACAGAAATTAAAAGAAATAAAACTTGAAAGAGAAATGCAAATTAAATGAAACGCATTGCAATTTATGCAACTATCTCGTACTTTCCAGCTGCACTTCTGCTTGCAGCGAATAATCTGAAGCCTTTAAATGTGATTACTCACAAGCTCCATAACAATGTCTAACACTGTAACAAAGAACATCTGAATACTTTCGTCTTTATCGAGTTCAACTTCTGTGTCAATGCAATTTAAAGGAATAAATTGTACGAGCATACATGTGTATATACTCGTACACATACATATGTACATATATGTATATTACCAACAATTGCAAGAGAAATGTCGATGCAAAATGCAAAGAATGCAACAAAAAATTGTGATGACAGCAGCAATGCATGGTCAAGTGAAACTTGCTTACATTATATAACATAGTAATGCTTGCTTGGATAACCCTTACACATGTATATGTATGAGTATGTATTAATGTTGGCAGCAACTTCTTTCAGCGAGCGGAGGTATTATTCGTTAGTGAGGGATCCAGTTGGAAAAGTTGATCAGAATATACATCTATGAAAGCTTTTAATGCATTATCAAATCAGTTCAGAACTTGCTGTGGCGAATACCTGAGGGCTCGTATGTTCATGTATGTATGTTTAATCTGGTATTCTACTATTTCTAATTTTTTTGAAAGGTTAATCTATTTCTACATTCACTATATAAGGATATAATTAACAGATTTCAGAAAACCGGAAGTTTCAATGAATTCTAAGCTGTTAGATGGCGTCAAGTTAGAATACGTAACAAAATTGTATTTATAATTCGCTCTGACTAATTTTTAAATTGGATGCAATCGGAATTTTTGTGTATATATTAAATTCTGGAAACCCGGTTGACAGATCCTTCTAGAAATTCTCTCCAAGTATGAGCTCTTAATAGTAAAAGGAAAGTCCGGTTATAGTTTTCTATTTTATTCTTATTATCAGATAGAAAAATTCTTATCTCGCTTGCACATTTTTAAAAAATATTTCGTTTTGTGGATCTTATAGGAAATTGAATGCTCTTCAAATTGGACTTTGATAATTTCTCGATTAAGTTAAGCTTTTAAGGGATATTTATCGTTAAATATCATAGGCAAATGAAAGAAAACTAAAAAAAAAACCAAAAAAAAAGATAAAAGCCAACGAGAAAAATACTTCAAAAATTTTGTGGAATGAGGAGAAAACTCAAACAAAGCTTAAAGCTTGTAGTTCTGAGTTATCTAGGAAAAAGATCACGGGGTATGTCCATATATGGCTTTAAGGCTTTGGAAGAAAAAGAGTTACCACGCCTCCCCAAGAATGTAGAAAAGTTACCCTACGAACCAAGGTTTAACAAGTGATCCAAGTACAGCTACTTTTTTCAATAACCTTTTTTGGCAGATCACGCGAGAGTCATATCAAGCTGTAATGTTAATTTTGTTTACTTTTATTGATGAAAAAAGAATAATGAATCTACTTTCGGGGAATCCTGCTTTAACACTGCTGCAAGACCAAGCAAAATTAATGTCAAAAGGTTTAGATATATCCTACGAAACTATCCGAACCCTTCTCCATACTCATGATCTGAAATGGCGCAACACAATGAAGAAACTTCTGTTGACTGAAAAACTTGTGACAGAGCAACTCTCTTGGGCGCATGAGAATATTGATAGAGATTTTTTACTGATGAAAGTTCTATATGGGCACGTTCTGTCCTCACGCGAGCCTGGTCAACTTCCACCAATAGGCTTGTTCAGCGGACCGTAAAACATCGAATAAAGGTGCATCTTTGGGGCTGCTTCTCAAAGCAGGGATTCGGCACTTTTTACCTCTTTACTGACAACCTAAATGCCGAGAAAATCATAAAGATCTACAAAAAGGCTTTATTGCTATCTGGCAAACGATGGTTCATCAGAAAAAATGAAGATTGGGTTCTACAGGAGGACAACGATCCCAAACACTGCAGCAAGCTCTGTACTCAGTGGCATCGTTACATTGCAAACCCTATTGAAAATGTGTGGGCATATGTTAAACAGAAGCTTCGTGGAAGACGTACATACACTTTAAAGCAGTTGTTTTGCGAAATTCGTCGGATCTGGAGATCCTTGCCACTAAAATTTTCCGTCAAATTAGTAGGAAGTATACCTCGGAAATGCCAGGCAATTATCGACGCCGGTGGTGACTGAACATATTATTGACCAAATTGCATCATCGTTTGTAATGTGTACAATGTATATATAAATATGAAAGTTTCATAAAATAATTTTTTTTATGAATTAACACGACCATGCTCTTACTTGACAGGCTCTAAAAGCCGTAGCTGTGAGTGTACTCGTAGACCGACGAGAGCCGATTCGGCACCGTTCGCACCAACTCGAACTGACGTATGATAGGTCTTGGCGCATTTTACGTCGAGATTTTATATTGAAAGCGTACAAAATACAGCTTGTGCAAGAACTGAAACCGAAGAAGATCCGACGTTTTCCAACAAAATTTTGTTCAGCGATGAGACCCATTCCTGTCTCAATGCGTATGTTAACAAAAAACTTGTTTCAAGAACTACTATTTCATAAAAAATATGGTTTGGAGTGGTTTGTGCGCCCTTGGAATCTTTAGTCCATATTTCTTTAAAAATGATGCCGTTGGGAACGTAACCGTCAATGGCGACCGTTATCACGTCATGATAACCGACTATTTCATGCCTGAAATACTCCACTGAATCATTTCCCACACAACGCATAAATCAATGAGTTTATTGAGAGAACACTTCGGTGAGCAGATAATTTTACGTTTTGGACCCGTCAATTAGATATCTTGTGATATCACACCGTTAGACTTTTTCCTGTATGAACACGTAAAGTCTAAAGTGTACGCGGACAACTCCGCTTCGACTCAGGCTTTGAAACAAAACATCACGCGTGTCATTCGCCAGTTACTAGTCGAAATGCTCGAACAAGTCATCGAAAATTGGACTAAAGGTTAGACCATCTAAGACGTAGCCGCGGCATTCAAGAGATAATCTTCAAAAAAATATCAAATGTTTTTTCGAATGTGAAGTTTATGTGTTCTTTCTTTGTAAAAGTAGGAAACCTCGAAATAAATCACCCTCTTTCTTTTACTGATGTTTTAGTATTCAACATAATTTACAAGTATATCGAGACACCAGTTTGTCGATTTTTCGTTTGTTTTTTTTTTTTAACTTTTTGACATCAGTTGTGTATTGCAACTTGTCTTTGGTTTTAATAAAATTTCTCGCGCCGTTTATCTTTTTATAATCTCTAAATTCTTTTCTAGTGTCTGGGAAAGGTTTGAGTATTGAGGAAACCGCTGGATCTAGGCCCAAATAATATGGTAATACAAAGCCAAATTAATTTTTCGAATGTGAGAACGCCAGACTTACTTCGCACAAAACTTCCCCACACCCAAATATTCATAAGCAATTAATATAATGGTTATCCCTGAACAAGGTATATTAAATTTGTCATTTGGAGGCCCTATAAATTAAAGAAAGAAATGATCAAATAATCTCCATAATCTCTAAAGAAATTGTTTAAGTCTAACAACTATCGCGTCATGGCACTTAACACCATCTTGCACAAATTGCATAGACAAACTGGATTCCTAGAAGAACACGCGTCTGAACACTCAGAAAACCTCATCCTTTGATTTCATACCGGATCACTTCAATTATGGAGCCACCAAACCGAACTCTGACGGTTTCTTCACTGCTGGTGAGGGAGTTGTGGATGTGAAGAAGCCGTTGAAGGAGCGAGGCAGTGAGCTTCCTTGTAGATGGGTCAAAGCTTGGGGGAAATGTCGGTGGAAGACTCAGTTCTATTACTTTCCGCACAAACCTATATATTGTTCAAATCGCTTTCATTGCTCTTACCTTTATACTAATTTTGTTGAGGATATGATTCGCGGAAGAAAATAACCAAGCGGTACGTCTATTTTTAAGCTATTTGTTTTCTTGTTTCATATTTATAAATATACGAGTATATAAGCAGTTTTCTGGCCGTCAGCGCAGAGCTTTATCGAAAATAAATAGTTTCCTAGAAAGTTTTTTTTATAAAAAAAAATGAGCAAAGTTGGCTTGTTTGAATTTTTAGCACTTCCGGTAGACAGATTTAGCACTTTTCTTATGAAGCACCGTAATTGTTGCTACTTACACAGCCCGGTGCAAAGAGCAAACAATGATTGTGCGTACAAGTGGCAGAACAAGCCAAGAAGGCGTGCTAAAACAACGTCTTTGGCTTTGTTAAACATTGTCTTGGCAACATTACGGCACAGCCGGTAGCTGCGATTCGCAGAAGGATTACACAATTCGCTAGCTTATAAACTCCGGCGCTTTGTTGTCTAAACACAAGCAGAAAGGGTAGCAACAACACCGACCTCTCCAGCGTTTGCTTAGTTACATCCGGTTTTCTTTCTTCCTACAGCTGTTGTTCTTGCTATCTGCCTCTCAATAGTTCTTCGCATTTAACCGTTTACTTCGTACTTCCTTACCATTTTCCTTTCATCTTCCGGTCGCTATTCGCAACCCTGCACAGAAACGACGCAGTGTTTTTATAGCGGTATTTTCTGGCTACAAACATTCCGTTTTGTTTTGTTTACTTTCTTTTGTTCACTTGCTATAATCCTTTGTAATTGCGCAGTGCTTTCCCATTTTTCCTTCTTTTCGGTTGCCTATCATTAAGGTAGACGCCACTTGATGGACCTAATACAGCTGCGAAGTGCCATCGTAAGTGTGCTCTCCGATACCTTCGGAGTACTGACAAGGAGATGAGCGCGAAAATTATGTCAAATGCCTAGGCTCAGTTCACTTAAATGAGGTTATTATTTTTAATGTTACAACCCCCTCGTAATTATGCTGCGAAAAAAAAATCCGAACAACAATGACGGCAACCTTTAGCCGACACTAATGAAAAGGTGTAGCTTCGGCACCCACTCGTTTGGTGAAGGTGTTGCTGGCCTTGTAGTGGGTTTCAACTTATGGCTTCGTGTGGCAAGTAGTCTTTGCTCACACTGTTTCCCACGCTGTTCTCCCCGCAGGTAAGCAAATGTTGCTGTGGTTTTGCCAAACACCGTGGGCTGGAGTTGTTGACAGCTTTAATGCACTGCACATTTTGTTTGTTTTGTTAACCCTTCGCCGTTGGCGGTCTGACGACACCCGTCAACAGCGCCAACACTTAAACGCACATACACACACGCATACCTTTCATTATACTATAATCCGACTTTTTGAGGCAATTAAGCCAGCGGCAGTTTAGTTAAGTCAAAAACGAAAAATAAAGTTATAATAAATGTAGTTAATTACCAACCTTCACCCCTCGCACCGTAGCGTAAATGCGAAACCCTGACCGCAGTTATTACGGCACCCTTGAAAATCCACTCAAATGAGACTCGCCCATTTGAAGTGCGTTGAAAGCGCTTTAAGTGCTTGCGATATTAATAACTATCTTAATTGTCCTTGAAAAATGCTTTGGCACTAACGTTGCGGTGGTGCTTTATTATTATAATATTTTTTTTGCAAATGATTATGAAAATTTTTAAATGTACATCCCAATGACACACATGCATTGCCATATAAATTTAAATCGCCATATTAATTAAGATCAGAAAGTCAATTACTTATTTTTCTTTAATAGCGCCACTTTATTCAGTTCTCTCAATTAATTACATATCTTTAACGTGCTATTAATTACAATAAAAGTAATATGTGACAACCGTTATGAATTATTAATAGAAAATCTCTTTAGCGGCTAATGTTTTTTTCGAATTCGAAAACTTTGCATGTTGGCAAACTTTATGCTTTCCTAACCAAGAAAAAAATAAAACTTTAATTGAAAATTTCGAATTCAAAAATGACTTAGTTTTTCACTACATCTTACATTATGATCCTGAATTTATTTCAAGACTTTACGGAAAGTGAAATAAATTATAGGAATTTGACAATATAGAAAAAATATAGACCACAATACTATTATTCAGCGAGCGGCGATCATTAGCATTTATGGTACACTAAGGTCCACTCCAGCCACGGCACTTAACGTCATCTTGCACATATTGCCCTTAGACATCGTCGGAAAGTGTATGGCGGCGAAAGATCAGAAAAATCAGACTCAGAGAATCTAGAATCCTAAAAGAACAGGTATCTGAACAGTCGGAACTCCTCACACACTTTGACTTCATACCGGATCACTTGAATCATGGAGTCGTCCATTTGTGCCTAGGAAGAAGCCGTTGGAGGAGATGGACAATGAGATTCTTCACGGATAGGTCAAAGCTTGGGAAAGATTGGTAGAGGGATTTAATGTCAGGAGCTCTCTATCAACTCCAACTTGTAGCGCTGAACGAAATACTACTCCAACTAAACGGTGGAGGAGTGAAAGCAGTAGCGTATGCAGACGATGTAGTGTTGTTGGTATCAGGCATGTTTCCGTCAACAGTCAGCGAGATTATGGAAAGAGCACTTCGAAGGTTGAACCTATGGGATAAAAACAATGGACTAGGAGTTAACCCGAACAAAACAGAACAGATGCTATTCCCAAGCAGAACCAAAATACCTCAGTTTCAACTTCCGGTACTAAACGGTACTACACTCACTCTATCCCCCACAGCTAAATACTTGGGGGTGGAAATTGACACCAAACTGTCCTGGAAAATAAATATAGAAAAAAGAATAAACAAAGCATACATGGCCTACTATACTTGTAAGAGAATCGTCAACCAGAATTGGGGCCTCAAACCAAGTATAATCATGTGGATGTATACGGCTGTCATAAGACCTATATTTACATATGGAGCTCTGGTATGGTGGCTAAACAAACAATACAACATTAGAAAATTAAATGGAATACAAAGAGCAGCATGTGCGGGTGTTACTGGTGCAATCAGGTCATGTCCGACTGATGCGCTCAATGTGACCCTGCATCAACTACCAATAGACATTTTTATTCACAAAGCAGCAACTATTGCGGCGATAAGAATAAAAGAATTGGGAGGTTGAAACCAGCAGAATTACGGACATAATGTAATCCTAAACAAGCTCACCATTAATAAATCAGAGTACACTCTCCCAAAGCTGGACTTCGATAGACTCTTCCAGGTAAGGATACCATCTAGACGAGAATGGAGAAGAGGTTCTATAGGAGAGGAGGATAATATCTCAGTCTATACCGATGGGTCCAAAATGGACTGCGGAGTAGACACGGGGGTATTCTCCGCTGATCTAGGCATATCTCTTTCTATACGTTTACCGAACTCGGCTATCTTCCAAGCAGAAGTAATAGGCATAGAAAAAGCTTGCGAAGTTCTATTAGAAAACCACAGGAATATACATAAAGCAACTATAAAAAAGACCCGATACGATCAATCAAAGGAGAGATCAATAGACAATTTCAACAAGTTGCAAATAACAGGTGGAAAAATATTACAAAATGCATCATAACTAAACCACTAGGGCCAACATATGACAGAAAAAGAACCAAGAACTTATTAAATAGGTCAAGAAAAAGTATTTATAGAGTAACAGCTACCACAACAGGGTACTGGCCATTTGGGGAACATGCGTCCAAAATGGGTATGCCCTACATCTGCCGTGGCTGCGGAGTAGCAGGGAACAAGAAAGCTATCTTCCACTTTCTCTGCGAATGCCCAGCTCTAGCACAGATCCGACACAAAACACTTGGAATCCATCAAGCACCAAACCTTGAATGGATTTCCACTAAAATCATATCGGACATAAGTAGTTTCGTCGAAACCTCAAAATTGTTTGAGAGAGAATGTGAAACGTAATAGCAGATACAGGAGGTTCTACGAATAGTGTATCAAAATGGCACATCAAGTGCTATTTGAGCCCGATAGGGCTGCAGGCCTACCTACCATTCCAAGCCGATTTTGCAGCTATTAAGGTAGCAATAGTTTTACTGCCCTGGAGTGCAGCCTCTTTCAAAGAAGTGACCATCCTCAGATAACGGAGCGGCGATACTATCATTGAACTCATTAACAGTGCATTCATGGTTAGTCAGGGAGTGCCTAACCTCGCTATCAATGGCATCGAGTATCTTTTTGATAAGAATGCTATGGGTGCCACAGCGAAATCGCAGGGAATTATAAAGCTAATGAGATTTTGAAGCATAAATTAGGATTTTAAAATTATGAACAGTCTTTCTATTTTTTGCTTATGCGGTCTTTAATTTCCCAAAGTGATTATTATTCCCCCCAAATAATCCTTAATTCCAATCTTTAAAAAAGGACATTTTCAATTTCATTAAATAGTGTAAAGTCCTAAAGTGTCGCCAGTCGATATATCCAATTTAATAGTACAAGAAAAGTACTTTATTAACGCTATTTCCTGTTTACACTCGAGATCTAACTAAACGATAAACTTTAGTTGGCTTACCGCAGTCCACACATCCTGTGGCCACACAAACTTAAAACTGACCCAGAAAACCAACAAAAGTAAGTTTTTTCCATTTTTTTAACTTTTGTTGTATGTATACTGCTTATAGCGGTAATATCAGTGTAATGGATGCTGAGATATATATTTATAGTTATAATACTTTTATGTACGAGTGTGAATGAAAGTAATGCCTTTAGTTGTAAATATTTGTGAAAAAAGGAAACGGATGTGGGTTACCAATGGGATAAAAACGGTGAATTTTATAATAACTGGAAGACAACATACGTAATCATACTATATAAATAAAGATAATTTCAGGTAGGTATTGAAAAGGGGATGAAGGTAAAATACCACTAAAAAGGGAATACCCAAATTTTAATTGCTTGCCTTTTGCAAACCATAGTATTCGCAAGCTTAGGTTATGGTTAGCTAGTTTCTCAGAAACGAACCCAATATGACATTTAAGGTTTGAAGGCAGTTAATTGATTTTGAGAAGTATTAACTAGTTAAGTTCGAAAGAACCAATCACCACTTTTCTAGATTATCTTCAGCTATATAACTGTTTTACTAAATCTAGTAGTTACTGGGAAATCAATTATTTTGTATGAAATTGAAATGAACACTGTTCAGTTATAGTCGCGCCTATTAACGAATAATCTAATGATTCAACGTTTGAATTGGCCTAGAAACCCATCCTGTTGGACACTTATGGTTCATAATGAAGTGTGAAGTTGCAAAATAACAGTCAACAAATAAAAGTCAGTTGATAAAGGATTTAGAACTGGTTCGGTATGGTCCCGTTATAAATAAATAAATGAATTGAGATCCTAGTGAACACCATGACTTCAAGAATTACAGCAGTTACTGAGGCTAAAGGAGGAGGATGAAAAGAGCCGGTTGTGAAGTCAATATTTTGACATAAATGGAGGCAAGTTTAAATTATGCGTTAATTTTGAGACACCCTCTATAAGTCTCAAAACAATTTTGAAAAAATGTAACGCTCATAGAACTATTAATAATTTACATTTTCAATGTTATCTAGGGTCTAATTCTAACATGTTTTTACCTCATCTTCCTCCCGCACCGCGTGTCTGCCGATGGTACTTACATTGTTCAGTTAGTAGATCTATCATGCGACCATGTAAGCCTTGCTAAGAGCTAGTAATTCTAAAGATCTTTTATCTCCCACTAGGGTGCTTTTGCAACCCCACAAGTGCTGGTTGCTGATCAATATTTACTAAGCTGTCTTACTAAGGGTATACCTTCAACTTTTCTCGCTTCCTCGCTGCACGGAACCTAACACTCGAAACTAACCCACTAACCAAATGCACAGCAATCATATTCAAAAACTGGACGAAGGAGTACAGACTTGACCTTAATATTGTATTGCATTCGATAGCGTTAAAGTTCCGACTGTTAATAACCTTAATATTTTAGGTGTGATACTCGACAGCGTGTGCTCCTTCACTCTTCACGCGACCACGGTTATTGCCTGTAGTTCACAGAGCCGCAAAGAGATCCTCAAGTCGCTTGCCGTCAGCACATGGGGAAAAGACAAAGAAACGTTGTTGGCAGCATACAAGACAATCGCCCAGCCTGTCTTTAACTACGCCACACCAATATAGTCGCCTGATTACAGAGAAACGCAGGCGAAGAAGCGTCAGACATATCAGAGCACTGCAGTCCGGAATATGTACGAGATGGTGCTTGATGTCTCCTATCGAACATATGCACAGAGCATAAGGAACTTCTGTGCAAGCAGTTTATGCTGCGGTGTTTTCGTAGAAATCATCGCTAAAGTCATCTGCTTGATGCGAAACCGCCTCCTAGGAACATCAAGTGGTCCATCTTCAACTACGCCGACGACATAAGACAATACGCCGACTAGACGTCGGACGCAATAAGCTTCAGACATGCATTGACCGCCACTCATAGTGGAGCCATAAACACCTTCTCCCTCTCAGTTAATGGCGTACTTGCTGTCAAACCATCACCCATTGCAGACGAAGAACTCGACTTGCCACGAGAAGCGAGAGTGACGCTTGCGCAGAATCGTCCTGGATACTACGAGTATATCAGGTAAAACTTCTACTTATCCAGAATCGCTCCCAACATATCAAATATATGTCCAGCTTGCAATGAGTCCCTGAATGACTTTAAACATCTCTAGCCTACCGTTAGATGATCTCGATTGCAACTTATCTGAACCTTACCACCCTAAAAATTAAAAATATTTTTTTTCGTCTGTGTCAATGTGTATTCCGCCCGAAACCACGAAATGCGAACACATATAATAACATTTCCGCCACTTGAAATCAGCAAGCGTACTTTTCTAATAACATTTATTACGAAAATAATTATTTCCGCCATATACTGCCAATGGCACCAAAAGACACCCCGTCACGAAGTGAAATTTATGGCCAACCGATTTCCACAAAAGGTGCAATAATTTCGAGAGCAGCCAAGAAAACAACAAAATATACCGCTAACTGAAAGCAACACAGACGGAGGGCAAAGGATCAATGTTTAAATTCGAACATTCAACAACAGAAAAAGTTCGGTGTTTGCTGTTGTTGCTGCGCTACCACGATGCTGTCGCATTATTGAAGTTTAGCGCAAACTGAAAATAATTGCAATTATTGTAGGTATGTATGTGTGCTTGTACATAAGTAAGTAAGTGTTTGAATGTATGTATGTATGTATGTATGTTAGTGTGCAAGAGGTCACCGCTATTGTTTTAAGTGAGGCAACAGGCAAAAGTACCATCAATTGCAATGTAATCAGTATTGGCATGGCAACTTGCGGTGAAGAGGCAGTCGCAAACGAATTGGAGAAGGGTAACAAAAGTGGAAAATACTGAAAACGAAGAATGTCTGAAGTAGACAAGTGAACGAACTATACGCTTCGTTGCTGGCGCTGGCTGGCTGCTGATAGTTACCGTGCTTAAAAACACCTTGTAAACTTATGTATACATGGTCGCCATGGCTCACCTGCGTTTCGGTTCTCCGAAGGTGCCAAAGATGCCACTTTTATCAGCAGCCAAATATTCGCTTAAATTCCGGCAAATATATAGCATACATATATACGTATGGATGACCTATCTGTACTAGGGTGCTTCCATCGCACTTCGAACACATTTTAACAACTGATTGTTGCATTTAATCTAAATTAAATTTTTAGTTAAACCCAAATTTAAGTATCTTATAATGCTTAGGCATCACGCAAATGACCAAAAATAAAACAAGGAAACACGTTAACTTCGGTTGCACGGAAGCCAAAGCTCGATCCAAAAAAAAAACCAGGAAACTTTAACTTTATTGGGGAATAATTATTGTCATTCGAACATTTTTTAGCATTTATTCTTAAAGATTATTCTTGAAGATTATTTCTTCCAAATGCATAGGTTCACACCGGCATCATTTTTGAGGAAATATGGACCGATGATTCTACCAGCCTACAAACTACACCAAACCGTTGAGTTTTCTGGATGAAATGGCAGCTCTTGAACCTCTTCAGGTTGTTCTATGTCCCAAGTGCGACAATTTTGCTTGTTTACAAACCCATTGAGCCAGAAATGGACATCAACGCTGAACAAAATTTGCCTCGAAAACGTCTAATCTCCTTGGAACCTTTCAAAAGCCCATTGAGCGAAGCGATGTCGTTTGGGAAGGTCGAGCGGCTATAGTTTTTGCACAAGTTGATTTTTTACGCTTTCAATTTAAGTTCTCAACGTGAAATGCGCCAAGTCGTTCAATACTTCAGTCCGAGTTGCTGCAAACGTCGCCGAATCGACTCTCCATGGTCTTCGTGTACACTCTCACCTACGGCTGCTATTATTTTTTTCCTTGCATGCATGCTGGACGCGGTCTATGAGGTCGAATATTATACAATAATGAATGCTGGGTTTCAACACACGACACGACTCACGCATAATTTGTCAAAAGACGTTATACTACCTTTCTCAGGAGAATTTTTTATATAGTATAGGTACAAAAGGAGACCCCACAATCTGCGCCAACTACCGTGGGATAAGCCTCCTCAACATCGCGTACAAGGTTCTATCGAGCGTATTGTATGAAAGATTAAAGGCCACCGTCAACAAACTGATTGGACCTTATCAGTGTGGCTTCAGACCTGGCAAATCAACAACCGACCAGATATTCACCATGCGCCAAATCTTGGAAAAAACCCATGAAAGGAGAATCGACACTCACCACCTATTCGTCGATTTCAAAGCTGCTTTCGACAGCACGAAAAGGAGCTGCCTTTATGCCGCGATGTCTGAATTTGGTATCCCCGCAAATACGGCTGTCAAACTGACGTTGAGCAACACGAAAAGCTCCGTCAGAATCGGGAAGAACCTCTCCGAGCCGTTCGATACCAAACGAGGTTTCAGACAAGTCGACTCCCTATCGTGCGACTTTTTCAATCTGCTGCAGGAGAAAATTATTAGAGCTGCAGAACTGAATCGAGCAGGTACAATCTTTTATAAGAGTGTACAGCTGCTGGCGTATGCCGATGATATTGATATCATCGGTCTCAACACCCGCGCCGTTAGTTCTGCTTTCTCCAGACTGAACAAGGAAGCAACGCAAATGGGTCTGGCAGTGAACGAGGGCAAGACGAAATATCTCCTGTCATCAAACAAACAGTCGTCGCACTCGCGACTTGGCTCTCACGTCACTGTTGACAGTCATAACTTTGAAGTTGTAGATAATTTCGTCTATCTTGGAACCAGCGTAAACACCACCAACAATGTCAGCCTAGAAATCCAACGCAGGATAACTCTTGCCAACAGGTGCTACTTCGGACTGAGTAGGCAATTGAGAAGCAAAGACCTCTCTCGACAAACAAAAACCAAACCCTATAAGTCACTCATAATTCCCGTCCTGCTATATGGTGCAGAGGCCTGGACGATGTCAACAACAGATGAGTCGACGTTGCGAGTTTTCGAGAGAAAAGTTCTACGAAAGATTTATGGTCCTTTGCGCGTTGGCCACGGCGAATATCGCATTCGATGGAACGATGAGCTGTACGAGATATACGACGACATTGACATAGTTCAGCGAATTAAAAGACAGCGGCTACGCTGACTAGGTCATGTTGTCCGGATGGATGAAAACACTCCAGCTCTGAAAGTATTCGACGCGGTATCCGCCGCGGGAAGCAGAGGAAGAGGAAGACCTCCACTCCGTTGGAAGGACCAAGTGGAGAAGGACCTGGCCTCGCTTGGAATATCCAATTGACGCCACGTAGCGAAGAGAAGAAACGACTGGCGCGCTGTTGTTGACTCGGCTATAATCGCGTAAGCGGTGTCTACGCCAGTAAAGAAGAAGAAGAATAGGTACAAAAAATCTTTATAATGATTTTGATCGCTCAGTTTAAATTTCTATAGTGTTCCTGTCTGAACAATATGCACGGAGATGGTAACGTTGAATGGGACAACAAATCATAAAATATTTTCTGAAGATTTATTGGCAAATAAAAAAGTATTCCTTACAGGAATCGGTCAAACTAAGATCGGTGAGCATGGCAGTTTGATATCTCAAAGACTTAGGGACTAGTTCGCGTATATAAGGAATAATTTGTAAAGTTTCCGATATTTCCTTCTTGGTAGGCTTCGTGGAAAGCTTAATATAACCGGCTTAAGCTATAATGATCCGAAAGTACTTCGACAGATCTCTTTGCGATAGGGAGAATTCAGAGCTTCAAAAGCCAAAGGCGCTTGAATGGTATTCCTAATGTCAGTAAATACGAAAAATTTAACTCTGATAGCTATTTTAGAAGCTTATTTCAGACTCTTGTTATTACATGGAAAATTTGTACTACTATGAAAAATAACTATTACTTTTTAAACATTTTGAGCAGATTTCTGGCAATTTGTGCATAGCATGCCAATAGAAATATTCGTATTTTGAAGCAAACCAGTCAGATGCCCTATTTTCGACTTCTTCGTATGAATCGAAATGCTGCTCAGCCAATGTGTGTCCCATCGATGAAAACAAATGATAATCCAAAAGGGCCAAGTGTAGTGAATACGGCGGATGGGGTAATAGCTCCTAGCCAAGTACTTTGATTGTATCCTTAACCGATTTTCCTTGGTGTGCAGGTGCATTGTCGTGGAACAAAATTACTTTGCCGTGTCTTCTGGGCCATTTTGGTCGTTTTTCGATCATTGTATGGTTTAGTATTAACAATTTCACCAGGTTTTAGAAGCACAATATGCACAACACCTTATAATCTCACCAAACACAGAGCATTGCCTTCATACCGAATCGATCTGTTTTTGTAATAGGTGTTGATGGTTGTCCCGCGATTTTTTCCGTTTAAGAAATAAATCAATTTTTCATCACCAGTGACAATTCCATGCAAAGTGATTTTTTTCGTGTCTTTGAAGCAAAATTTCACAAGAGTCTTTTTTTTGGTTTTCTTTCAATTCACGTGGCACTCAAGGATCCAGACTTTTGGATCCGTCCCATAGCTTTCAAATGGTCTGAAATTGTTTGCCAGCAGCATTTAACATGACTGCCTCGATGTCTTTATTGAATATATTTGACAGATGTCATTTCATACCGGTACACTGCTATATAGCTTCGTAGACACTTAAATACCCGTGCAAAACTAAATGCTTGCAAAAGTTTAAATTTGCCACAAAACGAGCACACGGGAATCTGCTTTCTCAGCTGGCGCACTACCCAAATTCTGATGTGAAAACATGCTATGTGTGGATATATCTCGGTGTATGTGCTTAACGCTATTATAGCATCAAATGTTCTATAATACTAGGAATATTTACGTGTTCCATTTTCGTTTCAATCTCACTTTCGCAATGGCTTTCTTGGTAATTCTTAAGTAAAAGCCAAGAAAGCTGTGCAGCGGTCTAGCTTCCTGCCTGCTTATAGCAGCCCTGGGTTGCCGTACATCTATTCTTTTCCTGCTAGATATTGCGGCGGATACTTATGTACACATATGAAGTGCTAAATAGCTGTTTTGTGTGCTTACAACTAAGGTGTGTGTTACAAACATACATACATAAACACATATATACTTGTATGTATGTGTTTACACCGTTATGCCGGTATACCTACGCTTAACCTTAAATGTTTTTACCTATTTAGTTGTTGTAAGGACACTCAACCGTAAAAATTAACAACGCAATTCAGCGGTGAGGATATACAGGGTGTATGCCACAAAACTTCCTTAAGGTTAACCAAACTGTCAATGCAGAAAAATATTTTCAGTTTTCAACCTTTTAGCAAATAAATACCTACGAAAGGATGTTTGCGGCAGGTGGAAGATGTTTGCGGCAGGAGCAGAATGCAGCAAGAGAAAACGAAATAAATAATTGTTAAAAAAAATCGCATGCTATTAACCTCCGCATACATCCCTGCACCCCCCATATACGAATATACGCAATGCTGGCGTTCCCACTCATATGAGACACCTGCTGGAAGTCAAGCACGCAGAACATTGCTTAATGATGCGAAAGTGCTGCGGCATGTGGTGCGAAGAAAAAACAAATACAACTGAAAACACGAATGAAACAAAGAAGACTGAGAAAATGCTCAACACACAACAGGAATTTACTAACAAACGCCATACACAACGGTATAAATAGATGTTGTAGATATATTTTAGATAAGTGGGCAAATTACAAAACTTTCTTACGGTCGATTTGAAGCCAATTTTGGAACCAAGTCAAATTTTATAAAAAAAAATTTGTTTCATGTGTTGCTATTAGAGTCAGATATAATATACTTTACTTTACATACAGCTTATCATATAATGAAGTTATTAGAGAACCTCAGCAGTCGTTCAGGAAGTGCACTAGATATCTGTGGAGTAAAACCGAAGTTTATTACTCGTATGTAGAAGCGATCATAACCAATAAATTAAGTTCATATTTGGATATCATTTTTATAATATGAAATAAATATTTAGACTAAAACTTCGTCTCCATAGATGTAACTGAAACTCTAGTTACCAATATAGAATATATATGTAAGTAGAATAGAGTGTACAGATATCATTGGCCTAAACAAGTCGTGGATTTTTCGTCTATCTTGGAACC
Source organism: Bactrocera dorsalis (assembly GCF_023373825.1). Taxonomy (NCBI): domain Eukaryota; kingdom Metazoa; phylum Arthropoda; class Insecta; order Diptera; family Tephritidae; genus Bactrocera; species Bactrocera dorsalis. Next base: position 88,719,981 of record NC_064303.1, read on the forward strand.
AGCATTAACACCAAAAACAACGTCCGTCTCGAGATCCAACGCAGAATAACTCTTGCCAACTGGAGCTACTTCGGACTGAGTAGGCAATTGAGAAGTAAAGTCCTCTCTCGACGAACTATGACCAACCTCTGCTGTATGGAGCAGAAGCATGTACGATGAAAATATCTGAAGAGTTGGCGTAACAAGTTTTCTAAAGAAAGGTTCTGTGGAAAATTTATGGTTCTTTGCGCATTGGCAACGGCAAATACCCGAAGAATGAATCGATGGAACGATGAGCTGTACGAGATATATAGTCGGCCACTTTCCTAGGTCATGTAGTCAGGCTGGATGAAAACACTTCATCTCTGAAAGTATTCGATGCAGTACCCGCCGGGGAAAGCATACGAAGACCTCCACTCCGTTTGCCATCTGCCAACTACATACTACAGTATCAACCTTCTGAATACCGCATATAAGTTCTTATTTAGCGTACTCTGTGAAAAACTGATCAATCAACCATAGTCCAGATATTTTTGAAACATCAATTCTTAGAAAATTCCCAAGAAAATAATAACGGCATACATCATCCTTCTGTCAAAACTGCTCTGAAAGCACAAAAAATTATATTGAGCATTACCATCAGCTAGTTCAGAATACGCAAGGACCTCATCGAGAACCAAACGAGATTTCAAACAAGGCGACGCCTAAACGGGCGATTGCTTTAAGTCTAGTGTGACCTCCGAGATGAACTTTAAAAGATATTTAATAATCTCCTCTTATTCGCGCTTTTGACAGCTTCTACAATAATTTTTGTGGCGTTTCTATTCCGCTGGCCTGTCAACTGTTAGCACTCTTACACATCCTACATTCATGCTAAGTTTGCGAGGTTGATTATACCAATACAGCTATATTTATAACATGATATGCGCAAATGGCAAGAGGCATACAAATTCCCGCTTTTCCAGAGTCAAAAGGGAAGAATGATGCCCGTTCAAGCTAGGTTTTGGTGCAGGTTTATGGTGAAATAGGCAGTTAGATCCACTAAGAGTTCACGGCATTCCTTCACTAACTTTGATGAAATCCTAAAAGGCTTTAGTGATTTCAAAGCCGCCTGACTATCTGTGTATATGTGTTCCTTGTTGTGAGCACACTCCTTGCAATAACAAGAAGGTTTTCTTTAATTGCTGTGATATCCACTTGGAAGACATTGCAGTGGTCTGGTAAGCCGAAAGCCCTCTGAAAAGAACGAGTTTCGAAAACCGTGGTATTGAGTAGAAACGAAAAAGATACTAACTATCCCTTCCGTTTTACTTTTGACTAATACTGAGGATTCCCTCAGTCTTAAAGCTGACTTCGCTGCCATAGGGTCCAACTTAGAATTGTTCTGACAGCTCCACCGATGCAAATACTAGCATGCTTAGTATGCTTTCCATGCGTCTTACTGGGTATTTTCAATATACCTCAAGTCTTAATCGGTCTTACTACTGCTGTGTAGAGCCAATGAGCTACCCGATCTTCATTCTTTTACACGTGTAAAGTGCTGTAGCTGCCTGCTTTACCCTAGCTTTAAAGTTTGGTTTCCATAAGAGCTTTTTCAAAATTAGTCTCAAGGAGCTTGTCTTATCCCCTATTACTAGCCTGGTACCATTTTGTAAAGACGGGTTTCGAATTACATATATTCTGCCTAATTATTAATACTAGCTCTGCCTTACTAAGATTTAAGTTCAGTCCGCACATGGATCTCCGATTTATGTCATTTAATATTGATTGCCTACAGTTAACGAGGGTATTCGGGACTGCTGAAATAGAAATCCACGAATACCGAAGTAAAGGTGATCCAATCAAGAAGCTCTAATCAACCACCCATCATTACTTTCTATCTCCACTCGGTTCAAATGCAAATATGAATGCAGCTATATTTAACAATAATAGTTTAATTAGAAATAAAATGAAATTGTTATCTTATTAAGTGTGCAGTTGAAGTATAAAGACCAGGATGCATGCGGTGTGGCCATTAAAAATGCAATGACAACTCAACGTCAATCGCTACTATCCACAGCGGCAACAACCACATCGTCGCACGTTAGCGCTGTGTGACCCTTCGACTTGGAGCCATAAATAAAATCAATGACGTAAATTGGAATGCTCGTTTGCAGGCTGCTCGCCAACTGACACAAAAACGACCACACACTCACGAATGTAAGTACGAGGTTGGTTCAATAATTGTTTGACCAACAAAGGAATAACGAAATAGTTGAAAGATTGCGATTAGTTTTTCAACATTGTCTCCTTAAAGCTTGATACACTTGATGGGATAACCAGCGGTTCACATATTTCCTTCATTCATGAAATATACGTCCACTGGAGTTTTACGATGTAGGCTTCACTGGCGGCATTAAACTACTCGAAGTTCAATAATTCGGCATAGTAAAGTCATGTGACCATTTTGCCTTTTTTCTGGTAATCATACCTTGCAAATCCGAGGAAGAGTCGGAACTTTCATATCTGGCTTATAACACCATCTTTACCATCTTCGGAGTCGACTGAGAATCACAAAAAAGGTGGAATTTACAGATCCGGGTGATAAAACAACATTCTCCATCTACGGAGTAGATTACTCGACTGCGAGTCCCAAAAAAAGCTGGAATTAGTCAACTGCAGAATAAGCAAGTACAGCATCTGAGCTTTCTTTGATTTTACTGCGCGATTTCTCTTCCAAAATGAGATCGAATTCCCAACCGATATTGATCATTTTCAATTTTTCTGATATTCAAACACAAACTACGAGTCGGATTCGACTGAAATTATGATAGTTAATCAGGTAATCCAAAAGTCACGGATAAAATGGTAGATAGAAGGAACTATAAGAACAGAATTCGATCACTGGTCTCAGTCTGGTGGCGACACACATCTGCAGATTGAGGCTGACAGATCGAGCAGACTGCAGGAAATGTCAAGAGCAAGGAAACAATGGAGTATCCTTTGTGCAATTGTCCCGCGTTGAAAAGGCCACGCTTTAGGCATTAAGGGATCCCAGGGTATAAGACACTGGAATATGTAAAAATAGTGAGGACACAGAGTTCGTTGAAGTTCGCGTCGAGCTCAGGCATAATAATACTCCTCTAGGACTTCGTAACGAAACTCCATCTGACATCGCAAAGGTTATATTACTCTGGTAATATTACATAGACAGGTTTTGACCCGTCTGCGTGGCTAAATAACCTACCAGACTAATATAACCTAACACAATCAGTTGGTAAAGCTAAATGATTATCAGACCGCCCTTGTATCTAGTGCAAACATGCAATGCTGAGCGTTTTGCAGGGACATTAGCGAGCGCAGTGTGGAGGTGAGTTGATGCTGCCGCCCCTTAAGTACTTTATGGAAATTAAATTCAGGTGCTGCTTCATGCTAGCTACAGACGCAAATCTGTTGAAATACCGCCAATTCGGCGGACAGAAAAAAACCGATGAGCTGACGCTGCAAGCGCTGTGGGTACTCCACCGAGATTTGTCTTGTTAAGGAGATCTTAGCACTACTCTTTGCTCCATTAAAAATCAATTGTGAAATATGTATGTAACACGAGGCAAACGACGAGTGGACAGCGGGACGGATGTCAGGACACAAGGTAAAGATGTGTTGGTTAGCAAATGTTGAATTTAGCTCAGACGCTAGCGCGCACGAAAGATAGCAGATAGATGGCTGAAGATAGAAGACTAAAGGGTCGAGAATTGCTCTCATTTAAATTGGCTCGTCGAACGCTGAGGCACGTATGACCGCGTCGCATGCAACAATTGCAATGATACTGAAATGAAGCGCTTGTAAGAATGTGTGTTAGTGTGTGTGTGTGTCTATACATAAGTATGTAACTTTATGCTGGCGAGCGTGAATGCATTTCTAGTCGCTTGTAGTTTGAATTTCAATTTGATTTCATTTGGCGACATTAGCGCTGGCATTTGAATTTATTTTCGTTGTTAAATTCGAATTGGACTTTGAATATGAATTTGAATTTGAATTTAAATTTGCATTTGAATTTGAATTTATATTTCCCGTTGCATATGCAACATTGCAACATTGCCATTTCTGCTTTGCATTCGCAGCTGTTTTTGCTCCTTTCGCGCTGCATTGTTGTTTCTTTTGTTGTACGCAATCAAAGTAAACTTTTGAAGTTTGGTGAATTGAAATTATTTGAGTTGGGCGTTGCAGCATCCTTGCCGCAGTAAGCTCTTTAACTTTGAGGCTGCCATCGAGCTATCAAACTTTCAAGTGAATGCTTTCCTTTGCGATTATCGATTATTGTCTGCCGTTCGTTCTGATTTTGTAATAATAATCTCCGATTTCTTTGATCCACATATGTGTATATATGTATTTATATATATAAAAAAGATAAAATGTACAAAGCTTGTGAAAACACATTTTTAAGTCGTCTCTCTCAAATGTCCAAGTTTTGACCTCCTAAACGCGGGACAGTCAAGAGGGAAGTGTTGAGTTGTTTCCACCTCATCTTCTTCCATACAGCTCCAGCAGATGGCCCGTTATAAAGATTCCGCGAAGCCCAGCTCTTTAGTAGTGGTACACAAGAGGATACGGGAGCACCGACCCGCTTACATTCTACTGATAGCGGTACTACCTGTTTCTTGTTTCCTGTGGCTTGGCACACATATCAGTCTTATCACAAAGACTCTCGATGCTATTGATAGCGAGGTTAGACAATATTTGACCATTTCTGAACGCACTGTAATGAGTGCAAGGCTAGTATTGCCGCTCTGCTAACTGAGTGCATGGTCCTTTCTCTGAAGGAGGCTTCACTCCGGAGCACTAAATCTACTGCAACCTTGGCCTGAAAGACACTGCAATAGTCAGGAAGTCTAAAGTTGGAGTTAATAGAGATCTCCTGACAGTAAACCGCTCCACCAACCTTCCCATGAAGCTTTAACCAATTCTTAAAGAATCTTACTGCCCCTCTTCTCCAACGACTTCTTTCCACCCACAACTCCCTCGAAGGTATATGGGCAGAGAAAAAGCCGCCAGAGTTCGGTTTGGCGACTCCAATGTCCAAATGATCCGGTTTGAAGTCAAAGTGAGTGAGAATTTCCGAATGTTCAGACACGAATTTTCTTAGGAACCTAGACTCTCTGAGTCTGATGGCAACCTTCGTAGCCATACACCTTCCGACGATGTCTACAAACACTATGTGCAACATGGCGTTAAGTGTCATGGTTGGAGTGGACCTTATTGCCCCACACATGCTGATGATGGCCGAACGTTAAATGCATTTGTGTTTCTTTGCAAGTGTGGTATTTTCTAGAACCCTCCATTACATAAAGACTCCATAGAACATAATGGGCTTGACTTTGTTGACGTGGAATACTTTCAGTGAGAGACCCCAGTTTTTGCCAATGGCTCCTCTACAGCAGTACAAAGCAATCAATGCCTTTTTTGCTCACTCCATAAAAGCTTCCTAGCCAGGATGTATCCCATTTGCGACGGCGATACCACCGGTATCTTCTAGGAAATAAAACCTTCTCGGTCTTATTTGGATTTATGGCGAGACCAAAGATAAAGTGGTGTTCCCCTACTGCGAACTATGCAATGTGAAAATATCTCGTCAAATGAAACAAGCTTTTCATGCAAGCACTTTCCAATTATTCAGTTTGTATGACAGCTATATGCTAAAGTAACCCGATCTGAACAATTTTCGCGAAAATTACGCAGTTACTTGGAACAGTCCACGTAAGATTTCATGAAGATACCAAAATAGGTTCCAGAAAAATATCAGCAAGATTCGCCATCCGCCATAATTTTTGTGTCCAGCGAGGTACTTTTAATCTAACACATCAATAACAAGCGTAGTGATCAACTATTATTGAAGATGTTGAGTTAGGTTAGATAACTAATGCCTCATGATGGCGGGCGATCACACTTAAACTGTTATGCATAGTCCTTTGTGAAGCCAGACGAAAAAATCTTGTTGTTGGATATCAGCCAACGATAAAACACCCTGAACCTATCACAAACTTGCTTAGATGTTCAATCTTACTGCACCGATCCGACACTGTCGAATTAGAACCCCTACAACCATTGAAATGTTTGCCTTTGCTGAGAACCTAGAGTTCATTAGACCACTAACGAATCTGCACCAAAAGGAACTTCCAACTGAACAACTGCTGGTAGTAGATCAACGCTTTCTGAGCTGTGCTGAGGCTCAAGAAACCGGTTGTGAACCACAAGAAGCCAAGGGAGGTTCTATCCGTTCCCATTCCACAGTTATTGAAACTGTAGTACTGTCGTAGCAAGCTCAACAGGGGTACAGTTTCCTAGAATGCAACACCCAACCAGGCTAATCAACTCGACGCTAGAGGTTAGAAGTCTAGACATCCATTCTAGCCTTGAGAGCACAGTCATGGACTGAACAGCTGCTGGTAGTAGATCAACGCTTGCTGAGCTGTTCTGAGGTCGATACCACAGGCCGATACCACAAGATGCTAACGGGGTTTCTATATACCGTGGCTAGGCAACCTCCGCTCGGAAGATGCTGCAGTGGTCGAGAAGCCCCAAATTGAACGTTATAGAAGGTTCCAGACAGTAAACTCCTCCACCAACACTCTTGGCAAGCTTGCTTACACCGACCTCGAAGTTATGTGAATTGAGAAAATACAGCCAGGGCTAGACTCGGCTACCTGGTAATCGAAAGATTTTGGAATGAATTTAAAATATGCGAAAATTCCAGTGTGTCAAGACTCGCAGGACTCTTAGTACCCGGATGCACTGACTCTGAGGAAAACTTTTGCCGTCATACAGCATGCGGTTATGTCCACCAGTACTACTTCGTACTACTACGGAGCTTATAACCACAGGCAAAGGTTAGAAACCTGGCGACTTGCTAAATAGCTACTGATATATACATATTTCGTGTTAATTAACAATTAACAAACAGTTACCACTAGAAGAACCATAGAAATCAATGAAATAAGTAACGATCAAATCAAAGTGCTCTAGCTACAAGAGCACAGTAACTTAAATTATCTCGTATTCGTTTGTTAGCTTTTTGTTTTCTCTTCTTGCTTACTCACCTATAACATTCAACCGGAAAGCCATGGAGATCTTCGGTTCCGTATTTACTTGACATTCATAGATGCCGCTGTCACGTGGCTGCGCGTACTTCACCTGCAGCGTCCAATCCTTGAAATCAGCGGTGCGTACAACCTGTGAATACAAAAGCAGGCAAGTTGAGGCAATCGAGCGCACATTTGCGGAAAGCTAATAACGTTGATTGTGTGTGTGTGTGGGAAATATTATATATACTTGCGTGTATGTGTGTGTTACTATATACTTATAATCACGTAAGCAAAACAACAAAAACAAAAGCTGCGCGCACTTTCGGACGTGCGTTCGACAAACGCAGCGCAATCAGAAGTTCGGCAGTGACACGGACAGCGAGTCGAAATTAGTTGCCAATATGTTAATTGGAGCCGAAGGGCGTGATCAGCGCCCGCGTTAGTACGAATCAAAAATTAACTCCGTTGAAAAGTTTGCGAATTCCGTGTTTTGTTTTGGCATGTGAGCGGTACAGTGCGCTGCAAGGTTGCTCTTTTTTGCTTCCTGAATAAGCACGTTTCTATATACATGTATGCATATATGACTTGTAATCAAATATTCGCCAAAATCGCTAGAAATAGATTTATATTCATTGCTTGTTTGCAAAGTGTAAGTAAACCAAACTCTACACTTTTCGCACAATTCTTAAATGCAATTAGAAAGCTTTTTGCAATTTTCGCATTAACCGGGTTTTTGCTGTGAAAGTTCGAAAGTAAACGCATTAGTTTCCCCACGGAGTTGATTTGTGCGCGCAAATAATGAAATTCACTCAATTTTCATTATTCAATAAATTCATTTGGCATTATGTTAATCAAATGCTTTCAGCTACGATTTAATTTTTTTTGTAACGGAATATTAAAATTGATTATATTATGTTGTTAAATATGAAAACGACACCATGGATAAGTCAGCCGGCGGAAGACCGGAAACATGGAAAACATTGAGTTAAACCGGTACGTGGCTCTCGAGACATCGCCCAGAAGATGGGAGTTAGTCATCAAACCATTTTAAACCATCTGCAGAAGGCTGGATACACAAAAAAGCTTCATATTTGAGTGCCGCAAATTTGATTTGACGCAAAAATACCTTCTGAACCAAATCAACGCCGGCGATATGCTGCTGAAACGGAACGAACTTGACCCATTTTCGAAGCGGATGGTGACTGGCGACGAAAAATGGATCACATACGACAATATCAAATAAAAACGGTTGTGGTCGAAGGCCGGTGAATCGTCTCAAACAGTGCCTAAGCCAGGATTGACGGCCAGGAAGGTTTTGTTGTGTGTTTGGTGGAATTGGCAGGGAATCATCCAGTATGAGATGCTTCCATATGGCCAGACGCTTGATTCTACTATCTACTGCGGACAACTGGACCGCTTGAAGCAGGCGATCGACCTGAGAGGTCCAGAATTGGCCACCGAAAGGGAGTAGTGTTCCACCAGGACAACGCCAGACCACACACTTCGTTGAAGTGTGAAGAAAGAAAGAAGCTACGGGAGCTCTGATGGGATGTTTTATCGCATCCACTATATAGCCCGGACATAGCTCCAAGTGATTACCACCTGTTCCTGTCCATGACGAACGCCCTTGTTGGTGTAATGTTGAACTCAAAAGAGGCTTGTGAAAAGTGGCGGGTTCTTCGCAAATAAGGAGGGGCTTCTACGAGGGGGGGTATTATGAAGTCGCCGTCTACTCGTAGATGAAAACAGATTATCGAACGAAAGCATTGAATAAAGAGCAAAAAAAGCGGAAGGGTCCAACAAGTTTGACAATCTTATATTTCATTTCTAAAAAGAGTGGGAATATAAAGGACTATCCATTTCGAATGACACGCTGAATCGAAGCAGGCGATCGATAAGCATAGGCGGGATTATAAGCATAGATTTTGAACTTTACAGTCTAACGGTGTGATATCACACGATCTTGATGGCCAATTGACCAGCCCAAAACGTGATATTATCCACTCACCGGAGTGTTCTCTCAATAAATCCATTGATTGATGCGATGTGTGGGAAGTGGTGCCGCTGTGTTGAAACTAAATGTTCCCGAGATCACGAGCTACAATGGAAGCTTTGGAAAATGTGGGATTTTCTTAGAACTTTACAAGAACTCATAGAGTGAAGCAATCTGGCTCGGGAAGGTCGGACGGCTTCAGTTCTTGCACAAGCAGTTTTTGTACCATCACCTTTTTGTGGGCATTCGCTTTCAACAGCACTGATAGAAGCTGCCTATCTGACGTGATATCTAAATTTGGTATCCCTACGAAAGTCATACGGTTATGCATAAGTTTTACCAATAATTTAGGCCTGGAGATTAACCACCGAATACTCTTTCGACGAACAATAATTACGCCCATTATTCCCGTCCAATTGCACGGCGCGATAACATGGACGAAGGTACCATGAACTACATGAGCTCTACGGATGCTTGAATTAGGTCATGTCGTTCGCATAGAATATGAAGCTCAAGCGAAAAACTCATTCGAATCGGTAGCTATGAGTGGGCAACGGGAGCAATTGCGCCCACGCAACCAATGGAGAAACCAAGTGCGAAGCGACATGTCTGTATTTCGGATGTATAACTGGCGTGAGCTCACGAAGGCTAGAGGCTACTGGCGAAGTCTTCTATTTCCAGATTGAGCAACGGTTGTATTTTCACAGAAGAAGGCCATCTTTCATTAAAAAAAAGTTGATGCCTAGTGTGGTTTCTATGTCAGAAGTGTGATATGTAATTCGTCAGAACTAATGAATTAATCAGAGTAATCGGTAAGGGTCAGCTTTACAAACAAATTATTCCCGAATTATGGGTTCCCCAAATCTATATCAACTAATAGTAATCACGACGTAATTTTTTTTTTAAAACTTATTTTAGAGACCGCAGCATATCGAGAAATGGGCTCATCAATTTCATCACATATGTCATATCTGTTGGCACTTTAGACTAATTTTTCTAGGGTATTTCAAGAACCATGTTTATGCAAGTAGTAAGCCAAGTAGGACAAATCATTCGACATGCAATTAGCGAAATAAATCTGTAGGATGCTAGTAAATTTGTTAAGACAGGGTGGTCCTTTTAAGATGCAATTGAATTCTGTTCCCATAAAAATTATTCGATATGTGACCGATATTTTCTTATATATAGTATGTCGTTAAGAAATTGAGGTATAGTGCCAATAACTTGTGAACTTGTGTGAACTTTATGTGCGCAATAATACTTGCCTGAAATCGTTCGTCGGACGTATAAGTCAGAATGCCAGCGGTTAAGATATGTAAATCACGTTTTCGGATCCATGAAACCTGCAAACGATAAAAAAGACGATATTTTTAATTTTATATAATTTTTTACTTAAATTTTACTTAACTAATAAAAATCATTATGAGATGCAGCGATAAAGCAACTATACAAACTAAGTGAATATGAGAGAAGCAGTCAAATAAAATATTAAATTCAAGGCGATTTAATTAATAAGTATTTACCAAGGATCTATGTACATAATATATTGAAGTAACATAATGTGTATACATAAATATATCTTATATATTTTCTTAAATACATACATATATACAATTGGTCAATAATTACACCAAACGAGTTAGTCTTGTTTCTATCCGACTTTCACTTCAGTTACATAACTCAACTCGGACGAAATTATGCAAACAACAAACTTACAGATAAATTTCTAAAAACACAACAACAAAACCAAAAACAAAAACTAAATCTATGCAAGAAATTGAAACGAGTTGCGTTGAGTTGAGTTGAGTTGAGTTGAGTTGAGTTGAGCGCAGATAGAGATAGAGTAAAAACCAATATTGCTTCCGGGAATTTCATTTGATGAACCAAATTGCCTTGGCCAAAGCCAAAGGAATCGTGAAGTGAAGGCAGCAGGGCAGAGAAAAAACTGCAATCTTTGCCGCCGGGAGTTAGAGGCAAGTTGCCGATTGGCGCAAAGTGCAAGAAGTGAAATGCAAAAATCGACAAACAAGCGGTTCAGGTCATTGTTGTTGTTGGTGTGTAAGTTTTGCGTTTGTTGGTATTTGCAGAGAAACAAAAAGTCAATCACTTTTCTTAATCTTCATGTTTATGGGTCAGAGAGGAAATAACAGTAAAAGTATTAGTAAATCGGTTTAAATATGCACAAAGAGAAGGCAAATATTTTTGTTGACCCAGCAGCAAAAGTTGGTAGCGATGAGAAAGTATGAAACATTTGAGCTCAAGCGCTGGTGTTGATAGTTTTATGCAATTTGAGCTATCTAGATATCAGTAATAGAATCTTTAACCAAATAGGTGCTTTGTTGGACTTTGTAGAATATTGAGTGAAGTACTCTCTCAACGAACAAATCTCAAAGATCACTTCAGGACTTTCGAAATGTATGGATATATGTATATCCAGGAAATGTTCTATTAAACATTCTGATCAACGATGAGAGACTATGGGTTTAACATCGGTTTTAAACCAGCAATTTTTAAGGGTAAATTTATTTTTTAGGGATTTTGGAGACATCCATGAAATTTAATAAAGGGTGATTTTTTAAGAGCTTGATAACTTTTTTTAAAAAAAAACGCATAAAGTTTGCAAAATCTCATCGGTTCTTTATTTGAAACGTTAGATTGGTTCATGACATTTACTTTTTGAAGATAATTTCATTTAAATGTTGACCGCGGCTGCGTCTTGGGTGGTCCATTCGGAAAGTCCAATTTTGGGCAACTTTTTCGAGCATTTCGGCCGGAATAGCCCGAATTTCTTCGGAAATGTTGTCTTCCAAAGCTGGAATAGTTGCTGGCTTATTTCTGTAGACTTTAGACTTGACGTAGCCCCACAAAAAATAGTCTAAAGGCGTTAAATCGCATGATCTTGGTGGCCAACTTACGGGTCCATTTCTTGAGATGAATTGTTGTCCGAAGTTTTCCCTCAAAATGGCCATAGAATCGCGAGCTGTGTGGCATGTAGCGCCATCTTGTTGAAACCACATGTCAACCAAGTTCAGTTCTTCCATTTTTGGCAACAAAAAGTTTGTTAGCATCGAACGATAGCGATCGCCATTCACCGTAACGTTGCGTCCAACAGCATCTTTGAAAAAATACGGTCCAATGATTCCACCAGCGTACAAACCACACCAAACAGTGCATTTTTCGGGATGCATGGGCAGTTCTTGAACGGCTTCTGGTTGCTCTTCACCCCAAATGCGGCAATTTTGCTTATTTACGTAGCCATTCAACCAGAAATGAGCCTCATCGCTGAACAAAATTTGTCGGACGTAAAGCGCGAAACACATTTCGAACCGAACACTGATTTTGGTAATAAAATTCAATGATTTGCAAGCGTTGCTCGTTAGTAAGTCTATTCATGATGAAATGTCAAAGCATACTGAGCATCTTTCTCTTTGACACCATGTCTGAAATCCCACGTGATCTGTCAAATACTAATGCATGAAAATCCTAACCTCAAAAAAATCACCCGTTACATATATGCATTTTGACTTCCTATCGATTACTTATCGAAATCGGCCAAATCGGACAACTATATCACATAACTCCCATAAAACCGATTCTTATGTTTATGGACCCTAATGATTTGCCAGAGTTCAACAGATCGAGCCTCAAGCACTTTTTTGGCTAGATTCCGGAATTAAAAACATTAAGTCAGTTTTAGAATCAGTCAAATTTTGCCACTTATTCGAAAATAAGCAAAAATCTTTTTTAAATATAAAAACGCTACAATATTGTTATCAAGCTATAAAGGTTAAAGAAAACTTTCAAACTAAAAAAAATATTACGGAAGGGTTGCCAGCCATTTCGAAATTGTAATTAAATATAATTTTTACATCAACGAATTATTATAAGACTGCATTAAACTATATAAATTTAAGAAAGCTTAACGAAAATGATATTTTCTGGAGAGGTTGCCACCAGTTTCAAAATTTTAATACAATCAAATTGATCGTATTGCAAAAGAAATATTAAAAAAAGGGAGCGAATATGGTTGGGAGTTTTAGAATATTTTCGTGTAGGGTTACCACCCGTTCATTATAATTCGATGCAATTGATAGGTTAACACATTATTGCTATATGTATATTAAACTAAAAAACGCTAATAAGATTTATAATTGGAAATACATTCTGGAAGAGTTGCCATCAGTTAAAAAATTGTACTTAAAAAAATTTATAGATGCACAAGTTATTATAAATTGAAAATCAAGCTAATGAATGCTAATAAGACAAATTGTAAAAATTTTAAAGAAGGGTTGCCACTTGTTAGGAATTGTAAATCAATATATTGGAGGGGTTCAAAAATTGTTATTAAATGAAAATTTAATTAATGAAAGCTAATAATTATTATAATTGAAAATATTTTTGAGAAGAGTTGCCACCAGTTAAGAGATTGTACTTCAATAAAATTGATGGATTCATAAATTATTACTAAGTGGAAATTAAAAATATGGAAACTAAGATATTTAATTGCAAATATTTCCTGGAAGAGTTGCCACTCTTTCAATTTTTTATTCTATTAAATTTGTAAAATAAAAGAAAATTTGGAATATAGACGTTAAAGTAAACAGCTTTAAGAATTATTTGATTTGTATATGTATAATACGACTTTTTGAAAACGGTTACTAACTGTTTCAAAAAATAGTGACAGTAAATACATATAGTATGTACTATAAATGGATACTATCGTTTCATCACTTGAGGAAGCGATTAGTGTAAAGGACTTCGCTGTTCGGACCTTCCTTGATATTGGGGGTGCTTTCAATAACATCATGCCGGAAGGAGTCTTAACTGCTCTGGACGATCTTGGGGTTGAATCAAACCTCAAACACCTCATGTTCAGTCCTCTCTACGGCAGTGTGATCGAAACGGAATGGGGAAACGTACGCATGTAAGTAGGGGAACCCCACAAAGTGGAGTTCTCTCTCCTCTTCTATGTGCCCTGGTCGTTAATGACTTGCTTAAAAAACTTGAAAATCGTGTGTGCCTATGATGTAGCACTTATGGTCAAAGAAAAGTTTCTGAGTACCGTGTACGAGTTGACGCAAGAATAACTCAGCATCGTAAGAAATTGGGCCGTCGGAAGTACTATCGCCATCATCGCCATGTTTTATATACTAGAAGAAGATCCCGTTGGCACCGCAAATGGGAAGGAGTTGTCTTCTATCTCATCATTGATAAGAAGATTCAGAAAAAAGGCATCAATTGCCTTGTACTGTTGGTAAGGAGCCGTGGTCTCTCACCGAAAATGGTCTTCTGACTCTACCACACCATAGCCAAGCCCATTATGTTCTATAGAGTCTTTATACGGTGGAGGGCTATATAACAGACCACACTTGCAAAGAAACTCGAGAGCGTTCAATGAGCGGCGTTCATCAGCAAAGGACCACTCCAATCATGACACTTAACGTAATCTTGGACATATTTCCCATAAACATTGTCGGAAGGTGTATGGCTGCCAAGGATGATATCAGACTCAAAGAATTAGGGTTCCTAAAAGAACACGTGTCTGAACACTCGAAAATCATCACTCACTTTGACTTCATCACTGGATCACTTAGGTCATGGAATCACAAACCGAACTCTAGCGGCTTCTTCTCTACCCATATACCAGCGAGGAAATTGTGAGTGTGGCTCCTTCAGGCTTGCAGGAGTGGGGCAGTGAGTTTCTTTACGGATGAATCGAAGCTTGTAGGGAAGCTTTGTGGAGGGGTTACTGCTCTCTATCAACTCCAACTTCAGATTTCCTGACTACTACTATTCCAGCCATTAAGGTAGCAGTAGAATTACCATCCACTCAGATAGTGACTATATTAGCCTTGTACTCATTAACAGTGCGTTCAGGGATGGTCTTCGCGAAAGCTTGGCCAGCGCTGGGCCACTATCGGTATATGCGCTTTCGCAAAAGTCTTTTGGCCCAAGATCGATCGCAAGAGATCTAGTGATCACATTAAGGCTAGCCTTTCCCTAGTTTTGGGGCTTTTAACAGGCCATTGCTTTATTGGCGCCCACCAGTAAAGCTGGAAATCTTGCCAGACGCCAGACGCCAGACGCAGAAGTATGTAAACAAATCAACACTTCTTTCTTGACTGTCCTTGGGAGCGCATACCTTCGGACAACTTACCGAACTGGCAGGAATGGAAAATAAACGACTGTGCAAATTTATACTGGCTCCTAAATGTTTTGCGAACATAGGAGTTCTGCTTTTCTATGGCTTCACAAAGGATTACATTTAGCAGTCCACGTGTGATCTTTGATCAGCCATCCAACCTAACCTAACTTAAATACATACATAAATAAAATGTAAGCAAAGATAATCAATTGAAAGAAGTATTAATGTCATATGTAAAAGGTATCAAACACAGACATTTTGCAATGAAATAATCAATTTATTAATAAAATCAATATTAAATAATAAATTTTCATTTTTAAGTCTAAGAAGTATAAAATTGGTTTTCTGAAGTTATTTTCTCAAACCAGTTAAGTAACACTGTAAAATGTATGCCAATAAAAATAATTTAAATTTATTGAAATAAAGATTAATTTCAAAAGAAACTCATAATACTTGCAAACAAACAAACGGGAAGCAACCAAGATACATATAGTAGGGGAGCCCGGAGTGCTAAATTTGCAGTTACTGGAGCGTCATGGAGACTTACTAGATTGTCAGGATAACGTTTAAATGAAAAGAAAGTCTAGGTGAAGTTTTCCATTTTAGTGGGGAGAAGAGCGGGAAATTGGTGTCAAAAATGTAAAAAAAAAACAGTCACATGAAAATACTCAAGCGCGTCAGTCATTTATGGTATATACGCGCATTGTATTTCTGATAGTCGATATATATTAATCTGACAATCAAGTCAGGGTTGAAGGCCGTAATGACAGGTTAAAAAAAAAAAAAAAAATAAGTTACTCGAGCGCGTCAGATTTTCTAAGCGAATGTTAATGAACCTCTAAAAAGTGTACCATTTAATATTCTGACAATTTCGACGTGGACAAAAGTCATTTATTGATTTTAAAACTTGTAAAAAAAAAGGTGACCTTGAGATACTCGAGCGCGTCAGATTTTTATACAGTGGGATGAACTTGATGTCAGAGTCTTCCCAAAAGATAATCTGACAATTATATAGAGGCATATCGTTAATCTGACGATTTAAAAGTGGAAGAATTCTGTTTGGTTCTTGTTTTTGTTACAGGATGTAATAGAAACAGTGTATACATATACATATGTATACAATATTATATGTATTATGTATATTGTATACATATACATACATATGTATATGTATAGAAAATTGAATAATTTATTAATATGAAAATAGATCTAAATATTAATAAAAAAAAGTTAGAGTTTGTGGAATAAACTTTTTTTTCATACGTTTCTTCGCCACAGTAAACACATTTGACACTAACGTCACTCATTTTTACAATGGATGTAAAACTGATCGCTATAAACGAACGAAACAAACAAAAGTGTCAAGCGTTTACTAACAACAACCACGCTATGGTGATTAGTACGCTTGACCTTTTATCGACGATTTTACCTCTATCGCCCCACGGAAATTGTCAGATTATATGATTTTCGTGATTCTGACAGAATTACCTTTAAAATGAAAAAAAAATCTATCGCGCTCGAGTATTTCAAGGTGACGTTTTTTTTTTTACAGATTTGTCACCCTGCTATTTCTCTAAGCCACTCTCAAACTGTCAGAATATTGAAATATACACTCGTCTTCATGCATTTAACATACCATCTCTTAATCTGACGCGCTCGAGTTTCCCGAAGGATCGATTTTTTTTCTCTAATCTGACGAACCCCCCCCAACGCACGCCTCCATATTAAGGGCTCATATTTGGTAGGGGTACATTAAAAGGTGCAATGTTTCTCCCCATAAAGTTTTCTGACACGCTTAAGTAACTGCAAAAATCCCCTCTTGGGCTCCCCTACTAATATGTATATAAAAATAATATTAAAATTTTTCAAGGGAACTTGTTTGCCAGCTGTAGTCGTTTGAAATCAATTCGAATTTTTTTGCGCCTCAAGTTATTTTCACAGTAAATAAAATATTTTGAATTCGGTTTCAAGAGGAATTCATAGCAAAGTCTCTGCCAAAAAGGAAAGTAGCTTAAAAGTAACCAAATAAGCAAATACAAATATGAATTTGCAATAAAGCAAGGAAGTAAGTTTAAAGTGTGAAGAAAGGCGAGAAAGCTGTAGAGCTGGCAGAGGGAAGAGTATTGTAGGATTGAGTAAAAGTAAACACTTAAATGAAGCAAAGTAAGTAAATATTACATATGTACATATATACTGGGTATTACGAAAATTTACAGCTTTTATAAGCAATGATTTACGTACAACACCTTACGCTCATCAAACTCACCGATTTATCACCCAAATGTTCGACCCGACAATTTATCGCTGCCGTTTGACCCGAACGCGCTGTTATATTTCGTGGCATGCCAAAATCAAATCTCGGCGGTGGGTAAGTGGTCAGCTCCGGCTGTTGCTCACCCGAAGCTGTGGGCGCCACGAATGCGCCACGGAAGTCCAGCATATTGATATTGCTTGATTGTTGCTGCTGATGACTATGCTGGAACTGCTGCGGTGTGTATTGCTGACTGTTGCGGTGTAGTGCTGCATAGCTGGGTACATTGGCGGCGGCGGGTTGCAACGAGTAACTTTCAGTGCCGGCGGAGGCCAAAACTATGGCGGGTTGTTGCACAAGGGTGGCTGCAAAGAGATAGTTGAAAATTTGTATGGGTGTTATATGAAGTGCGTTTTGATAGTAAAAGAAATAAAAATAATAAAACAACGATATGGTAACTGGAGTTAAGGTGAAGGCTTAAAGTTTTTTTTTTTAATTTTCGAATTCAAATCAAAGTAACCTAAGCGATAGTTACCAACTTCGTTTATTAAGATATACTTCTGAGCATTATAAAGCTTAAAGTCAAAGAGTAACAAAATGCTCTTCTTATTCAATATTGGAGTAAAGAACGTTATAGAGATTTTAGTCATTTTTGGAACAGTATCATATATACCATATTGAGTAATTTTGGGTAACACTTTGGCGACGTCATCACAGATTTTCACTTCTATAATAACCCTTTAGATATGCACTCTTTATTATTATTTTAATTTTATAAACGGGACTTCTTGCAGAAAAGAGTCACACCCAACCTCATAAGACATCCCTTCTTTATTCAAAATTTGTGTGCCTTAATGGAATTATTACAGAGTTGGGGCACTTCTTGTCTACCTCCCTAGAGAGACAGAAAAAAAAACATGAATGTCTTGTTTCTTCACAATATATTTCAGTTTCTTGGATGAATAAATATATCTTCAATATATTTTTAGTAAATTACGAGTCAATCATACACACACAAACAGCTCTACACTTTGATCTACTGTTACAAAAGAATAATTCAATACTTTTGACATCTATACGGTCTCAAAAGATCTCCAATATTCACTGCGGTACAAGTACACAAGACATTGCGTAAGTAAATATGTACTACTCCGCGCCAAAATGTGTGCTTTGTATGTTACGTCGATATGCAGATACCACAAGCATTAGCTTCACTTACCAACGCATTACTCATACGCCCCATCGTACGACTTAATGTTAGCTGTGCCAACTTCGACTTTAACGCCCTTGCAAGATATTTGAGTAATGATTGCACTTAGTGGATGACCTGTTGCTACAATGCAATATTGCAGCAATGCAATGTGAGAATGCGAGCGAGAAGTTATGAAAAGAGCTTTGTATTGCAAAATCTACAGCTTTAAAGTGTCGATATGGAATTTGCTGTCGAACTAAGTTTCTTCCTCAGTTTTTCAGTTAGCGATCTGAAATTTTACATACGTTCATGTCTACCCTAAAAGCGGTTCATTTGTTGAAACCGCTGATATCGGATCACTATAGCATATAGCTACCATACAAACTACGCATACGAAATAAGGTGATTGTATGCAAAATTTTTTCATTTGTCAAATATCTGCACGAAAATTAGCACCAGTTATTGTCTAAGACAACAGTACAATCTCTGCAGAAATGTTTCAAATCCCAACACATTTTTGACATCAGTTACTCATTTCTACTAAATGAAAAACTATAGTATTTGATAATATTCAATCACTTTTCATAATGATAGCATAATTTTTCTTCTAGACTGTTTTGGCTTCTGCACACATATGGAGATGTACTTCCACAAACATGCAAGTTTATTAAAAATTTTCATATATTAATAATAATTTTCATATCTTAATAAAAGTATATCTCCATTTTCTTCCACCTGTCGTTTTAAATTAGCTTCCATTCATTTCTAAATTTCCATATGCTTTCCAGGAGAAAGTAAAAGTTTTGTGCTAACCTTCCGCCATCTGTCTTTCTCAACATGTGCTGCATGTGAAATCAATTTCCTTCTGCCACACATTCGTCCGTGGGCTCGCATGCACAGCTTATTTAATGTCTGCGACAGCTGGTAACTAAGACAGTATGTATAAGTTGTTGACCTAATTTCATAACAATGTTCAATTGAGAAGCGGAAAGCAAGGATCAATGAGTTCGAAAGAATATTAATTTGTATATATTTTTACATATATGTTAGAAATAACAGTACTTAATTAGATCCAAGAAAGTAAAGGTAGCATTTCAGTGTGTACAGTGCACACCTCCATTGCTGCTACGGACCACAGTATCGAAGAAGATCGGAATGAATTCCACCGCCCTCGCGCAAGTTACCGCCAATAAGCTTTTGGTATTGATTTATAACCAACCTAATTATAAAAAATATCCAATTTTCTCAAGACCACTTAATAGCAAATAACTTGATCTGAATACAAGAAAGAAAGTGTCATTTTTATTAATCAAGCAAAGCTAGAGTTGGTCACTAATCCCGATTTTCAAAAAAAAATGTTGTTCATGGATGAAGTTCACTTGTGGTTGTATGAGAACGTAAATAAACAAAATTGTCACTTTTGGGGGATGACAATCCAAAAAGCCTTGTAGAAACGCCGTTGTATCCTCAAACAATCGCTGTTTGGTGTGCTCTATGGGCAGAGGGAATGATCCATATTTATTCCATAATTTCTATATTTCTTCAAAAATTAAGCCGACTATTATGTCACACTAAATAGCCCTAATTAACCCCATTTTGGTGTCCGAATTGGAGGATATTGATGGAGACGACTTTTGGTTCCAACAGGATGGCCCTAGATGTCAAACAGCCAATGAAACAATAAATTCAAAGAAACTCTTGGTAAGCGCATCAACTGACAACAGAACTGTGGCTTAGCCTCCGGGAATAACTTATCTGAAATCAGTTTTAAGACCTGCTTGACATACACCTAGCACAAGTCTCATTGTTAGCTGTCTTCGATTCGTCAAGTTGTATAGCACTGACAAATAACTGTCGAAAATTATCTATATTTGGTAGTACTGTACTGGTTTGGGAGCACTGAGATTTCTGATAGCTCAGTTAATAAGGAAAAGGGAAGCGAGACGCTTCCCAAAAATCCCAACATCTGACCAACTACAGTGGGATAAGCCTCCCGAACATCACATATAAGGTTCATATATGCTCAACAAACTGATTGGACCTTATTAATGTGGCTTTATGCCTGGAAAATCAACAACAAGGTGTCGAAGTGTTAGATAATTTTGTCAATCTTGGAACCAGCATTAACAGCAATAACAATTTCAGCCTCGAAATCCAGCGCATAATAACTCTTGCCAACAGGTGCTACTTCGGACTGAGTAGGCAATTGAGTCCATGACTCCATCTTCTCTCAATGCAAATACAGATGTATAATTTGAATTAACACGAGCTATGTAATCTATCTTCAACATCCTAAGATGAGAAGGTTCTCATTAGAAGGGTATCGCATTATATGAAGCCATAAAACTCAAACAACGGCTAATATGAATTTCGTTTCAGTCATATTTTTTGATGATAAATGCTTACTAAATATAGAGTTCTTCATACTTACAAGTAATTGGGATAAGGATGAAACACTTTCTTTTAGCGCGAATTAAAAAAAAAATACAAATCGGACTTATCGTTTCAAAAGCATAACTCCATAATATTTGAGGATTCTTGGTAAAATCCACAGTTCTCAGAAAATGCAAAACTAAGCTTAAAAAAAGAGAACAGAAACTGAGTAATGGACCAAATATACTTCTTCATACATTTGCTATCCATTTGTTGCTATGTTGTTGATGAGGGTCACTTAAGATTACTTCCACTTTTCATGCATTCAAACGCATTATTCCTTTATTTCACGAAACCAAGCATTGATGGGAGCAATACAAAAGCAAAAGTTGAAAAACCTGTCAGATTAAAGCAATCCTAGCAGCAACGAGTTTTAAAATTTTATTCGCTCTTTTTTCATGCACCCATTCT
This sequence comes from Bactrocera dorsalis, assembly GCF_023373825.1. Classification (NCBI taxonomy): domain Eukaryota; kingdom Metazoa; phylum Arthropoda; class Insecta; order Diptera; family Tephritidae; genus Bactrocera; species Bactrocera dorsalis. The sequence continues at coordinate 88,741,443 of NC_064303.1, forward strand.
TAATAAATTCACCTGGTATGCATGCATAGACTCGCATCAGCACCTGGTGATAGCCAACCATTTCGTTTTGTTGACTGATTCCACTTTATAGTCTTTCAACCGTTGCGTTCGTTCAACCATCTTAAGAGTAAATTTCCTGCGGCAATGAAGCTGTTACTTTGCATTTTGTAAATCTTTCGCCATTTTCCTTTTACGCAGCTTTTATCAGTGCACCCTTTCATGCAGGGCAAGGCTTTAGTGTCACATTTATGCTTCCGCCTTAAAATAACGCTTTTTTCGTAACCTGAGGTTATGACTGCGTATGAGTGTGAGTGTATTCAATGAAATTCCGAGACTCTTTACAAATTGTGCTGGAACTTATATTAAAAAGAGGATACGCAATGTACGAGTGTAGTCTCATATAGGTCCTTGCCATATGTCAAATGGAGTTTTGTCAAAAAAAGCCTTAAATTTGCTTTAACAGTATAAAGTATATCTAGCACCTTAGTTATCTGGCAACTCTGAATTTAAAATTTTTGATCTGTGGGTGTCTACAGGTTCTTCGTAACGCCAGATGGAGGTGTACGTCATGTAGGTCATGAAACTTCTACCAGTCGCCAGAACTGTGAAACTCTTAGATATCTAAGCCGAGTTCTAAACTTGCACTTTCGACATACATATGTCAGCGTTAAGAAAGCCGATACGGCTCAATGTGATACAAGTAATTTGTGACTTGTGTATGACTAAGCCAACAACCGTCTCATAGTCTTTTCGAGACCGTGTAGGTAGAAAGTTTGCGTATTTTCCTTCCTCTCCTTGCACATGACTTCGGCAATCCTGCTTGCCTCTAAGGCCTGCCATCTCACCGGGATCCAACTGTCACCCCTTTCAGAAATTTCATTGTGTACCGTTTTTTGTCACTTGCGTATTAGTTGAACTTGTTCAGTAGCCAAGCGGATGGCACTTTTGGCAATCTCACCCGTTATTTCGTTTCTCGGAACGCACTTATGGCCTAGAGCCCTATTATGTATACAGCCTGTTTCTGGAAGCCACTATATCTTCTATTCTCCTCCTGTCTCTCCAGACATTCTCTGCTGCCATGCAATGTTAGATTATTGCTGTAATTGATTGGCTTGCTGACGTACGAGTATATATCGATATTTCTTATTAGCTATATCAGCAGCTCTCCTAAACGCAACCACTTCTACCTGGAAGATACTGGAGTATTTCTGTGTTATGAAGAGTCATCTGAGATCTAACTCCACGCAAAAGTTCCCCAGGCCACCTCATCAGCTATTTTTGAACTGTCAGTATAGATGCGGAAAAGTCCGATGTTGGATCGCGCACCCCTGCAGCATATATCTACTTTTAATTGGACTTAAAGCCTTCACTTCAAAATAGAGTGTAAGGAAAAGTGATCTATTTTTACCACCGATCCCCTGTCTATCCTAGATATGTCCGAAGTCTTTTATGGAAAATTCACCTAACGCCGCCAATCTTGCAACTGCTTTCGCTCCCAAACTGACCACTGCAATTCCAGTTAGTGGCAGGTTGAGCAACCTTTCAAACGTAGCCGTTGTGGTCACTCTTAGTGCTCCCGTTATGCATAGAGCGTCGAACCGCTGAATTCCTTCCAACGGTTTACTGCATGAGATTTTTCTGGCAGCGGTACGCCGGACCAATGCATAAAAGAACTGGTGAGAAGCACTTTGTTGACCATATCACCTTCTTACAAGCATCAGCGGTCTTTCTCACACTCTCTCCCACAATGGGATTCAACGTCAGTTTGCCGTCCAAAAATTCTCCCAGGTACTTGGAACGATCTTACATTTTTACAGCTTTGGATTGAAAAATTGTTTTTTCAGTTTTTTTGATTGTTTCCGAATACTTATTCATACATAGTTTGTATATTTATTAAACTTCAATAAGAGCCCGACCTCATTAAAAGAACTTCTTTATATTTCGCTATTTACAGGAGGATGGAGACATGTGAATTCCCTGTGCGCCGTTTACTTAACAATGGCCAGAAACGATTCTTTTACATACTTATGGCTCAAGCAGCTCACGACTTCCGGTCTTAGACCAAGTATCCTTTGGATAGCCAAAGAACATCCGTTTGAAGGTGAGCTAAAGTGAGAATGCAAATCATTCCTTCCAGCCACGTAAAAAATACAACCTCCATTAAACCAAAAAAACAGCCTCTGCGCCGATGTAAACTCGGCTATAGCCGCGTAAGCAGTGTCTACGCCAATAAAGAAGAATAATATTTATAGGGTACGCCATATTTTATGTTAATAAACCTCATCAAACGTCATTGCATTGATGTAAATCGATATCGAGGAATCATTTCGTCGGCTCCCAATTGTGTAGAAAAGATTCTCACTGCTGCTGGGTTTAACAGTGTGGCACACTATAACTTTGCGCTAATCATACTATACATTTCCTACTACGAAAATCCATGGGAACGCTTTACTTAAAAGGGGAAGTTGTGCCATTGACTGCCATCCCATATTCATTCCCAGTTTCGACTCACACTGACTTGCTTTTGTAATCTCAAAGCCATCATCCACGCGAAATAAAATATGACACACCCTGTATAACAGCAGCAATTGCAAAAAATGTGTGTTTTAAAGTAGTCTGCAAAGCTATTCAAATGCGCTTCAAATAAGTTCCGCACCATGAGTTTTGGCAATGGCTTCCTCCACTCCTTTAACGTCGCCAAATATAAATATTGTCACAAATACATATTTACATACATACCATGTACGTTGTAATGTGTCAGCAGGCGTGTGTGTAACAGTGAGTTAAGCTAAGTGTATGTGCTTTTATTAGTGTGATTCGATTTTATTTGCACATTTTTATTTCCCGCCGAACGAGTTCTTTGCGGCTTTTCGCTACGCAAGCTGCCATTCATGGTTTATGTTGCGGGTTCCGATGTCGCTGCCAACGCGTTTGATATTTCCACTGACGTGATGGCGTACAAACAATATATAGAGCGACATATATGTATATACATATAAAGTATATAGATATACTTATATATATATATCCATGTAGTAAAGTATTTTATTTGTCATTGCCTCTTACTCCTTACCACTAACATAATCCGCGATTTATGTTGGCTGCCATTTGACTTCATTTTAATTTTTTATCTGTACTATATAAACTTTCGATATATACAAATATATATAAATATAAAGTACACAATATGCAAATAGGAAGTAGCATAAAACATATCCGCTTTACTTTCGCCTAATTTTGTGACATTCGGATGATGTTTCCATACACACAATTGCCCGTTGAATTGTAAGAGCTGGAGTTTTGAGTTCATGAACCCTTGTTAATATTCTTGTCATCTTAAAAATCTTTTGTTATATATGTATATTTAAATGTGTCGTATACGCAATAATAGATATTGCAGTATATTACTCGGAGAAGGTTAAGTGGGAGAGTTGTACGAGGTTGGTAGGAAACGGAGTTCTTATTCGATGAAGCAGCGCCAATTCTCTGTTGGTTAGGAATTTTCGGCGCTATAAGGCTAAAATTTAAGAAAGTTTGTTGGACTTATTTGAAATTTGGTAAATCCACTCCCTGATATCTTGAAATTACAGTTAACTGATCATAAACGGACTCGGTCGGAATAACTCGGTCGAGAATATCTAAAGCAGAATTCTTATTGACTATATGTCCCTCTGGTACAAGTTCTTGTTGCACCAAACCACGAATATCGAAAAAACCAACATCATCTTGATTTTTGAACGGCATCGGCGTGTTTTTTTTTTTTTTTTTGTTTTTTTGGTTTGGGCTCTTTTTCTCCCTCCATTCCGATGATTGTCGACTGTCTTGAATGTCAAACTCATAAACCCATGTCTCATCGGCAGTTATATCGTTCTTCATGAATTTGGGATTGAAATTCGCACGATCAAGCATGTCCAAAGAGACCTCTTTACGGTAGTCTTTTTGGTAGAAAATTCAGCTTTATCGGGACGAGTCGAGCAAGAACGCGTTTCATACCCAAAATATTCACCAATATAATTCGAACGAACTCTCTTGCCGTCTCTCTAACACTTACCTGACGATTTTCAAACACCATATCCTTCACTTGTTTAATATTTTCATCAGTTGAAGAGATCCAGAACGAGGCATGTCTTCAGCGATCTCTCGACCGTCTTTGAAGGCTTTGTGTTTTTGATTAAACTGAATCTCTGTAAAGCTTTCCCAACATTCGCAACAGTTCCGGACAAGAAATTTGGTTAAAAATACAAAATTCGAGACAAATTCGTTGTCCGATATTTTTATCCATTATAATCGCTATGCACTACTGAGTTGACGGATCGGGCTCATATTTGGCTTAGTAATTAAAAACAGTCCTACCAACTAAACATAATACAGTTTTTTTGGAATATCATTTAGCCGATTTTAACAATATAGTGCAATAAGTTATACTCTAAACTACATCGATGGATTTAAAACGAAAATAGGGTAACTTTAAAAATCACCTCACGGAGAAGTCAGGATCCAAGCTTGACTTGTATGGCATTTTAAGACCTTTCAATGCAGTCTAAAATAATGAGCACTTTCCTTCCTGACGTTACACCTTCGACATAATATTATGACTGAAGAGAGCCTTTACAGATCACTTTCAGATTGTGTGTTTAGCGTGAGAGCATTAAACTTGCATGCACCATATCATCATGTGATCTAGGAAGAATATTTCATAAAGCCTTCAAGACGCAAAAAAAAGCTCAATTAATAGTCCAGAAAGCGGCAAAAAGTCTTTACAAACTGTAAGTCTTCAGTTACACATAAATTAGGAAATCTATCAGAGTGAACGAATTTTCTATAAAATGATCCTCTATTTATTCTGAAATAAGTCTGCTAATGTGTCCGGCTTGTGATCTAATGTGGAAACATTTTTGACAAGTGGAGCTTAAGACTGAACAAGCAATAGATAAGTAAACACCTACGGCGAAGAGAACTCATAAATGCGGTGGATGCGAAGTCCCTTATAGTAAAACCGAATATATTGTTCTCGTATCTAACGACTATCCACACCGCATAGGTCGCAAGGAAGAGCTTTCATGCCGTCCCCACGACAGTCGGGTCTACGTAACCAGAACGGACCCAGACTTTTTATCCGGTCAAGGATTGTCAACTCGGCAGAGCTCTGCCGTTACAAGAACAACAAGAGCTTTCGGGTTTCTGACAACAAAGGCGCTATAAAAACAATCGCGTGGCACCACTGAGCCACATTAATAAACAGATAATAACTATAATAATCAGAATAATAGAATAATAGAATAATTGGGAAATATGATGGTAGGTGAATCGATCATTAAAACTAGAAAAAGACAAAATTTGAACCAAACGGAAAAAAGTGATGATTTTTAAGTGTTTTGAAAATAAAAACAATTTAAATTTCCAACAGACATGTCGAACCCAAAAAGAAGTTTTGGTTAAATCAATGTTTTTCAGTTTCTTTTCTTAACGGTATACAATACCAAAGCACGCTTTATAATAATATTTGTGATAATAATGAGTTCAACAACCAACCAACAAACAGTTCCAGAGATTTGAACTTCCTTGTTGTGATATTAATAGCCAAAATGTCAACATTTGCTTTCTTTTCTTAGAAGATTTCAATAATTTGCTATACTTTTTACTTTTTATACCCTAAACAAAATATATTAAGTTTGCCACGAAGTTTGTAGCAACTATTAGGAAGCATCAGAGACCCTATAAAATATATGTATAACTGAACAGTCTAACAAATTGAGTCGATTTCGCTATATCCGTCTCTCTGTCCCTACATCCATTAATCCATCTCTCCATCTGTCTGAGTATATAATATGTACGTAAACTAGTCGCTCAGTTTTCTAGATATGAATCTGAAATTTTACGCCTGCTCTTTTTTGCCTAAGAAGCTATATATTTGTCGGAAACGCTGAAATCGGACCACTATAACATAAAGCTGCCATACAAACTGAACAATCAGAATAAAGTGCTTGTATGGAAAACTTTTTTATTCGACGAGTTATCTTCACCAAATTTGGCACAAATTATTGCCTCTGAAAAAGGTGCAGTCTTGGAAGAAATTATTCAAATCGCATCACTATAGCATATAGCTGTCATACAAACTGAACGTTCAAAATCTAGTTTTTATATGGAAAACTTTTTTATTTGACAAGTTATTTGCACTAAATTTGGCATAAATTATTTTCTACGTCAACGATACAATCTCCGAAAAAATTATTTAGATCGGAGCACTATAGCATATAGCTGCCATACAAGCTCATCGATCAAAATTAAATTCTTGTACGGAAACTTGTTTATTTGTGAAGGGTATTTTAGCTTGGCTGCAATGGAAGTTTTTTTTCTGTTTTTTTTCTGTTTTTTTCATGTTTTTTTTTTGTTATCTGGCAGCACATGTTATTGCCGTTATATTAGCTGCGGCCAAACAAGCATCGCGAGCACGTAGCAACTGCGCGGTTATCGCTGTCAACATTTTTACACTTTCAGCGCTCATGGCATACATAAACATATATATTTGTACATAAACTTGGATATATACTTATTTATGCATATACATATATACATGTATATGTATATAAACAACAAACTGAAGATTGAAAAAATTTTATTATGCGCACTTTTATGATTCTCCAAGTGCGAGAAGAACTTCTGCGCTTCCTTTTCGCCTTCAGATATATAAATATATATATATATGTCATAAATACGCTGTGCTACATATATACTGTTATATTATATGTATATTTATGCAACTTTCATGCAAAAAAATTTCCTTGTTGTTATTCAGTTTTGTCCTCTGCCAATGTTGAGCTGGCAAGCAATACGAGATTTTTATTTGCTCGTTGTTGTATTGATTAAAATGGCATTTGAGCTCTACTCCTTTTGCTCTGAATGTTTCCTATTGCCTTTACATCCTTTACAACTTCAGGCATTTGTTGGCTCATGAAATTCCAAACTTTGTAGTGCGTTTTGTGTGGCGTAATTTGATGTGATTGGCGGTAGTTATCGGCTTACGAACTGTTTACAAAGCGAAGATATGCAAATCATACGTTGATCTGTGGCTAAAGCAGCAACAACAACATGTCATAACCGCATGAGGCAGGCATTGCAGACAGGTGTACAACGTTTATTATTTGCATGAATGTACGTGTGTATGTATGTATGTGGGGATGTATCTGAAAGTCTTCTACTCTTCACTTGTTTTGGGTTTTCCGTCTTGGATATCGCCTCAAGGCTTCTTTAAGTATTTTCACTTGAAACTTTGTCATTTTGTAAGAGAGCAAATAAATTTACTAAAATGTAAGTTGAACATTGTACTTTTGTAATATTGAATAATGTTATTAGCAAAGTTTAAGCATGTCAATTCCTCTTCAGCTTGTCTTTCATGAATTTAGTGCTTCAGACGTATTTAAAATTCTTGCAATTTCAGTAAATTTTGATTTAAATTAAATTGTTAACATATTTTAGAAAATGTAAGCAAGTAACGGGTGCTTTAAGTCGAGGTACTTTTTTTCCATAGGATTTTTCTGACAGATCACTCTTGAGTCATGTCGAGCTGTCATGTTACTTTTGATTAGTATTGTTTGGTATTTAAAAATTCAATTTTATACAGAATGTGTTCCGCGCGCTTATGGTCAACAGAACAGAGCGTACTATTCGCAACTCCATCACCCACCTTGAGACCCAGCATTTATTATTGGATAATATTTGACCGAAAAGACCACGTCCAGTACTCAATGAAGGACGTTGCCACTTCCCACACATCACATCATTCAATGGATTATTTAGAGAACACTTCGATGAGCAGATAATTTCTCGTTTTGGGACGATCGATTGGTCACCAAGATCATGTGATATCACATGGTTAGAGCTTTTCCTGTAAGAATATGTAAAGTATAAAGTCTATGCGGACAATCCCACTTCGATTCAGGCCTTGGAACAAAACACCACGCGTGTCATTCGCCAGTTAGCAGTCGAAATGCTCGAACAAGCAATCGAAAATTGCACTCAATGGATGGACCATCTGAGACGTAGCCCTGGCTAACATTTGAGAGAGATAATATTCAAAAGAGAAATGGCAAAGAATGTTCTTTCGAAGATAATAAACTTTCCTAAAAAAATTTAAAGTTTTTGTATTTTTCATTAAAAAGTAGGAGACCTCGAACTGTATATAAGCTCTCTGACGGTTCCATCTGGGTATTGCAAACTTCGTGGCGAACTTAATATAATAGCTAAAACGACTTGTTTAGTGTATACAAATTGGTTATATTCTCCACTGATATTTTTCGTCATATTTTAATATATTTCAAGAGAAAATTCAGTGGCCTGAGCCATCATATACGAGGGCTGCTATATATATTTCTGGCCTGATAATGAAAATAGACATATTTATCAACGAAAATGGTTTTTTTTTTTTGTTTTTTTTTTCGTTGGATTTGGCTCGTCTTGGAAGACCCACACGGTCGATTGCTGTTTTGTTTCGGGCTCATACGCATAGATCCATGATTCGTCACCTGTGACATCTTATAAACGTCTTTTGAAGCACCGCGATCGTATTTTTTCAGCATTTCTCTATACCAATCCACACGAGCCTTTTTTGAGCGATTGTCAAATTGTGCGGGATCCAACGAGAACAAACCTTTTTTACGGCCAGGTGTTCATGCAATATCGAATGTATGCTGGTGGGAGAAATGCATAGGCATACCTCTATCTGAGGGTATGTTACATGACGGTCTTGCATTATCAGTTCACGTACGGCATCGATGTTTTCTGCCACAACGGCTGTTTCTGGACGACCTTCACAGAATTCGTCTTTGAGCGAGCGTCGGCCACAAGTGAATTCGTTGTAACAGTTTTTCACAGTGCTATAGGATGGTGCTTCATAGCCAACAACAACATTATTACAAAGATTTTAGTTCATTGATGCACTCTTGTCGTGATAATCCACGTCGAAAGTTGCGAAAAATGATCGCACGAAAATGTTCACGAGTTAATTCCATTTTTTGGCCGAGATGAATTTTTTAATTCCCTGTAAATAACACAATTCACGATTAAATGACAAAACGTTCTGAGTAATGTTATGCTAAAAAATGTCAAACTTTCCAATGGAAATGTCAGATTGCCCTTGTACCACTTAGTGTTGCCTACGGCAGAGATATATATAGCAGCCTACGTATCAATCCAAGTTGGTTGAGCCAATTTAATTTATAATTATTTTGTCTTCAAAACGAAAAAGAAAATTTTCAAAAATTGCAATTTCTTCTACTAAACCAACCCCCTTAATCCACTGATACTTTGAACTACTTTGAACTGTCTGTAAAAACAGTTTTCTGGGGGTCTATGAACCAGACATCCATGTCAATAACTCTTTCTTCAACTCAAATCAAACAGCTTGTCGCTTGATTTATGCAATTTTTTTGAAGCGACGCCAGCGGTGTGAACCGGTGCCATGATGGAAGAGTACTGTTTTCTTCTCCAAATGGAGAAACTTTTCTGCGATCCTGTGATTGGGCTACTCGGTTCAACAATTCTCAAGTAATCGATGAAGATCATGGTTTTAGAACCGTAGAACGACGATGAGCATCACCTTTCCAGCCTATAGAACATTCACCACCTTTTCTCCCTCTCTTAGTACGGTAAATATTGAAAATATTGTCTCTTTTCAACCTATTTCTTATAATTTTAAATTAAGTTTAAGTAATCACTAGTTTTCGTCTAAAATAATCCGATAATAATAACATGCATCAAGACATCTTCTCGGCGCTTTAAAGTGTGAAATAAGTTGACAAACTTCATACCCTTAATTTTAGACAGATGACAGTGAGTGTCGTATCTGCGCCATAAATGATCACTTGGCAATAATCGATTCGACATTAACACATAACTACACAATCAAGGCATGCCAATGCTCAGATATACAAACACCATATATAGTAAACTCGAGCATATATCTCAGCTAAAGCCACGTCCCAAACATTCCGTGCGCTGGCGAATTCTTATTGAATGTGAGCAATAAAACTGCTTCAAAATCTATAGCCGGCAGTTAGTCACGCAAGCACATTCAAGACAAAACACACACACTTGCAATTCATACATAAAGACGATATAATGTACAAAGCGAAATTTGCGAAATTGAAATCATAAAAGGCGAAGAAGCGCACATCCATAAATCGAGCTTAGAGACAAACACGGAAGCAATAGGTGGTTATGATGAGAGAAATGCACAGTGTGCCAACTTTGGCAGTGCAGGCAGACAATTATGCTGAAGAAAAAAACAGCCAACAAAAAAAGTGAATGAAAATTTATGACGCACAGTTGTAACTGATGACGCTGCCGGCGGCTGTACGCTGCGTATGAGTAACAAATCATATGAAGCATGACATTTGCGTACATATTTACTATGTGTGGCACTAAGTACATAGCATAATCTAGATGCGCGCAAGCAAACGTTGCCTTGACTTTATCTTCAAATAATAATACACCTTACATATATGTATGTATGTATTTTTGTATTTGTGCATGCATTTGCGTATATCCCAGCAGAGAAATATTATTTGATATACTAAATCAGCATTTTGCATTGCAGCATTGCAGGTGCGCATAAATTTTTGGTGCCACTGTTAAGTCTATGAGAAGAAATAGTTGTATACGGCAAGCATAAATCACAATCCTAACACCATTTTGAAATATTATAGTTTATGTTTATATAGGCATGTACAAGTATATTTCGAAGCCCATTTATGGCGAAAATCTAAGAAAACGGTTTAATAAATACTTAGACTATCAAAAAAAATCGAAATTTATGATTTTGATTTACAGTTTCCGGGTACTTTTTTGACACAATATATATATATAAATTTCGATTACCATTATATAGTTGACCCTGAAGACTTTTTTCTTCCCCAGTTGGAGCCTATTTTCTCCGTTATGGTATCAAATCAGTCAGATTATTCGTCTTAGTAACGCTCCGTGAATGTTTTTAGCTTCTTCCAGAGACCAGTGGTCATTGCTTTTCGGACCAATAGGATATAGTCACTGAAGCTGCCAGGTGAAATTCAGTGTTTCAACTGTTTCTTGGCTATTAGTGTTTTGATGTATTTTTCAACAACGGTCGTGAAAGGTCACAGAATTCCTTTCAATCTCAGATCCAATCGATCTTTTATGATGACTGCCGTCTTATCTAAATCACGCATGCTCAGTTGATGGTCTGTTAATATCAGTTTGGAAAGTAGGCATGACTTATTAAACACCACTGTACCAGCACACGGAAGCTCATTAAATCAATTTTTGTCAGTCACCATCGAGGGAAAATCGTTGTGACATACAGTACCATAAGTGATTTACTATATGGCTGTGTTCATAGAAAGAAATTATTGATTTATATTGTATGTGTAAATATATGTATTGGGATAAACAGGTCTTCTACTTCGAATTTTCCCCCTGACCAGATAACAACTTAGTTGTATAAAAGTAGACCGCTCCGAATTTTGCGGTTTGTCCATACGGTTAGATCTTTTATTAGTCTGACCGTCCATCTATCGCGACTCTCATTCTTCCATCTTCGTTGTCATATTTTTTATACTCTCGCAACAAAGTTGCTAAAGAGAGTATTATAGTTTTGTTCACATAACGGTTGTTTGTAAGTCCTAAAACTAAAAGAGTCAGATATAGGGTTACATATACCAAAGTGATCAGGGTGACGAGTAGAGTTGAAATTCGGATGTCTGTCTGTCCGTCCGTCCGTCCGTCCGTCCGTGCAAGCTGTAACTTGAGTAAAAATTGAGATATCATGATGAAACTTGGTACACGTATTTCTTGGCTCCATAAGAAGGTTAAGTTCAAAGATGGGCAAAATCGGCCCACTGCCACGCCCACAAAATGGCGGAAACCGAAAGCCTATAAAGTGTCATAACTAAGCCATAAATAAAGATATTAAAGTGAAATTTGGCACAAAGGATCACATTAGGGAGGGGCATATTTGTACATAAATTTTTTGGAAAATTGGGCGTGGCCCCGCCCCCTACTAAGTTTTTTGTACATATCTCGGAAACTACTATAGCTATGTCAACCAAACTCTATATAGTCGTTTCCTTCAGGTATTTCCATATACAGTTCAAAAATGGAAGAAATCGGATAATAACCACGCCCACCTCCCATACAAAGGTTATGTTGAAAATCACTAAAAGTGCGTTAACCGACTAACAAAAAACGTCAGAAACACTAAATTTTACGGAAGAAATGGCAGAAGAAAGCTGCACCCAGGCTTTTTTTTTAAATTGAAAATGGGCGTGGCGTCGCCCACTTATAGACCAAAAACCATATCTCAGGAAGTACTCGACCGATCTCAATGAAATTTGGTATATAATATTTTCTTAACACCCTGATGATATGTACGAAATATGGGCGAAATCGGTTCACAACCACGCCTTCTTCCGATATAACGCTATTTTGAATTCCATCTGATTCCTTCTCTGTATAATATAATATATACATTATGAACCAAAATAAAAAAATATGTAAATGACGGATAATGAAATCTCGATTATCACTTTATCATGCGAGAGTATAAAATGTTCGGTGACACCCGAACTTGGCCCTTCCTTACTTGTTTTTATTTGTTGTATTGTGCTCACCCTAGGCGTTTTTCCTTCTTAAACACATCTGTCGAAATCTCAGCTCCGTAGGTGCTGATTGTCGTCAACAGTAGGAACTTTCTCTTTCCTTGGCCAGAGCCCCCTATATTGGTCAAAAGTCTACTAAGGCGGGAGATGATTTTCACTACCTTTTTTGCTATTTTTTGCGTCCTAAGAATGCCGGTAGTCGTTTTCGTACTTATTACGAAGGGTTTATGTTTATTTGTTAGTAGTAGTAGCTCTTTTTTTTCCGTAACGACCGGAAGATTGTATGAGTCGAGTCATCATGCTTGTGCTTTCTTAGCGCTTTTTCTGTGTGTCGTGCTGTAATTTCTACTGTAATGTCGTCCGCGTAGCCAGTTAAGTACGACGTCTGAGTTTTAATATAGCGTCATAGCTGATGTTCTACAAGTCTGGGCCTAGAATGGATCCTTGTGCTGCTTCTGACGTGGCCGCTATCTATCGTGATCCCTCTCTTGTTTGGTACAGCTGTTTTCTGTTACTAAAGTAGCTTCACAACACAGCTCTGAAGTTATCGGGGATTTTAAATCTTTTCTCGAAAGCGTCGATCATATCTACCCTTCTAGCGCTGTTGAAGGCGTTTCAGACAACTAAAGTCGTATATATGCCATATGCGCTGTGCGGTTCTACAATTTCAATGATGCATTTCACAACTCCTACAGTTGATCTGCCGGATATAAAACCATTTTGTCTAGGTGAGAGTCCCTTAGCTTAGTTTAAAGCCGATTTGAGTCTGGTTTATGTAGCCTTTCGTAGAGCTGTCTCTCTTTGTCAAGAATTCATAGTAGACGGTATGCTGATGGCAAGTTGGGATCTCATTTTCTATTACTGATTAGCACCAGCCGTTGACTTGTCCAGGGTTCAGGAAATATTCCGGTTTCAAGGCAAGCGTTGCACATATTCAGTAGTACTGCCTGTCACTCTGCAGCGATTATTTACAGGAGTTCTGCTGGGATCCCGTCTGAGTCGGGCGATTTGTTGGCCTTGAGCTTGCCAGTGGCTGGTTGCAGCTCTATGAGGTCAAACTGGCGAGTTCTTTTACAATGTTCTACAGCATATTTGTTATAAAATACGTCTTTACATAAAAATGTACGCACCCTGGGATTAAAACGTATAATTATCGATCAATACCACTTCAGTGCCTCTTTTCTCGGCCCTCTCAGTTTCATAAACTTCGAGTTACCGCAACAAAACTTGCAGTGTCTAAACACCAACTAAGGAAACACGAATTTCTGTTTTTTGTTTTTTTTAGGAAGTACTAATTATTTATTTGCAGTAATTTTTACTTTGGGAATAAAAAGTTCTTTATTATAGTAAAAACGTAATTAAAAGCATCTTCTCATATACTGCTGCGGAATTTCTTTTTTTATGGTTTCTCGCTTTTCACCACACAAAGAAATTTTTTAACCGGAAATCTTAATTGCCTGACAAACAATATTGATGCTGCTTGTTCTAACCACAGGCTTGAATTCTTTGAGCAAATTTTGATATTGGGTTTGAGGCCAGGTTATGGGCAGTGATTTACCTGTAAAAGAACTTAGATTTTGAAGAAACGAATTGACGTCCGAGACCAACTCTAATGCTCACTTACATATGGAAATTATTAAACGTTTAAACAGAAGTAATGAAAAATATATTTTTACTTAATATTTTTGAAGATTTTTTCTTTTCAAAAAGTTACACTTTTGGTAAGTTGGGTATTTCACCATGTACCATTATTGATAGGCCACGCACAGAGGTAAAATCCATTAGAGAATGACTAATGGATCTCTGAGATACCAGCAGACATACAGTACATTAAGTCTCGATAATAATAAAAAATATACTAATAACAACACACAGTCTACAATTTCGTACTACTTCAAGTTTGTTCGGGTTAACCATTATTAATCAGTTAGTTACTAGTTACTTTTTAGTTAACTGAATTTGCTCTTTGCTGGGTTTTATTAAGTGCTTTATTCATGTGTTTGTCTGCGCCATTGTGGGTTTATAAATTTCTATTGTGTAATATTTACTTTCGTCGCTTTTATTTGTTTGCATTTATTTACGAACACACACATACACATAATGACATACATACATTTAAACATTTCTATGTTTGGCGGTGTTTCTCTAATATGCTTAGGTGTCGCTTTAATTTAATACCATTTTCATATGGTTTTATGTGGTCTCCAGGGTATCATCAAATAGTATATTTTCATTTATAATCTCATATCTCGCTCTTTCTCTCAATATATTTAAGTTGTTGGTGCCAGTAAATCCAAAGTTTTCTCTCCTCTCCCTTCTCGTCACATTATTTTGATTTTCTTCTTTCTTCTTTTATTATACCATTTCTCATCTTCTTTCTTCTTTTAACGCTTTTTTCTTATCTTCTATTTTTCTTCATGATTAGCTCTACGAATAATTTTGCCTGTTCGAAAACCCCAGTAAGACCAGTCTTCACTCTGTTAACGGTACCAATTTCTATACTTTTAAAATACTTATTAATAGTCTCTCAGTTTCTCACGGGGAAGATATTTTTGAGAGGTGTTTGATATCGCAGAAATACTCGGTATAATGAAGAATGCCGAGCCGTCACTGTAGAGAACAGCGCTGCGTACGAAGATACCCTGTGGCAATGGCTGTCTAAAAACGATACCGTGAAAAGGGGTTGGAAGAGAGTCGTATTTCCAACAGAAAGAAAAGAGAGGCGGACACCCGGGTTACACTTGAAATTTAGAGGGAACACTTCTCAATACCTAGAGAAAGCAGTGCTACCTTCTACCATAACAACATTGTCGTTCGGCCACTCGACCAAGAAAAGATGAAAAGAGCTCGAAGACGGCTTAGGAACAACAAAGCCCCAAGGAACGATGGCTTACCATTTCTATTTCTATTCTTCCCTAACCACAAGAAGGGATACACCGCAGTCTGCACTAATTATCGTGCGATAACCATTCATAGAGCTTGTCCGAAAAGTAATAGGACTGAGCCGATTTAAAAAAATTTATTGAACAAATCGTTACAATTTCATAATAGGCTTCTTCTGCGTCGATGCAGCGCCGCCAGCGCGATTTTCAAGCATTGAATGCGTGAGGAAAGCATTCTCCGCAATAGCCTTCAGACCCGAGGTGCACGCTGCTCGGATCCCCTCTGCCGTCTCAAAATGCTTGCCTTTCATCGGCCTTTTCAGTCAAGGAAACACTTGGAAGATTGTTTCTTTGTCTCGGGATCATACTCAAAAACTCGTCACCTGTGATTAAGTTCTTTCCTATTACTTTCCACTCAAACCCTGTATGAAGCTTGGAATAAACCGGCTATGTCGGACCACAGATGAAGTTAACATTTTTTCTTGTTTCAATTTCTTCACTTTTCTAGTATTACAGCACATAACCGTGTAATTTCTTTTAAACTACTACAGTAAAAACTACCAACAGTTCCCACCGACTAGAACTTTTCCCTGCAACTGCATTAGTACTAACTTTTAGACAAAAGGTTTCCTTTTAACTGGGCGCTGTGGTAATATTCTGTGGTCTTTACTTTCGTCTACGTGTAGTTAATTAAAATTAAATCGTCCCCAAAAGGTAAAAACCTGCACAAACCTCAACTACAAATGAAATTGACTACGAGAACAATGGGGACAACGGCCAAAGGAGTTGAAGTAAATGGAAATTTTCGCAGATCTACCGGATAAAGTTAGCTAAAATTGAGTTGAGCTCGCTTAGTTCAGGTAGCAATTGTTTTGTACGAATTTCGTTGGACAAGTAAATGCAGCACAGCACAAAAAGGAATTAAAAATCTGCATGAATTGTGAGAGCAACAACTTCGCTTGGCTTGTAGTGATTTGGAATTTTACACTCTTCCAGCGTTACTCTATTTTTTTACATCTTACATTTTTTTGTTTTTATTTTTATAGCTATGCAATTCGGCGCAAAGAATAGGTTCTAATTAAGCAAATTTGTTGCGTGGCGAAATTGCTATTTATGTAGGCAAGTTTTCTTCGCCAGGAAATAAGGTAAACGCTCGTTTGTATTAAGATGGAATCCCTTTAACTTAAACGGAAATGCCTTCTTTAAATTCTATTAATTAATTCTTTTCCGATGGTTTCAAATATTTCAATGACTTTAGTTAAAGTGGCATGTGACCGTCCAAGAAAACCTTCCTGGAAGTCAAAATCAATCTTCTACAGCCTAAACAAATAGAGATGAGACCTCATTCACAAAAATTTTAGGCCATTGTTTAAAATGAACTTTCGCAACCGTTAATAACGTTTAGTTCACAATAGCATACCGACAGTTTGCAATTACAAGGAGGTGTACTATTCTGTAGGAGGTCAACTATTCTGCGGCTTTAGCTAACCAAATATCTATAAAACAATATACGTAGGAAAATATATGAAGCATTGTACAGGATGCACATACTTTTATTTTTTTTTTTTTATTACTAACGGATTGTGTAAGTTAGAATTTTACTTCTAAGCTCAAATCACTTCCATTGAAAACGTCAAAATAGCCTTTCAGTATTCTCTGAACATGTTTTCATATTTTGCCGTCAGTGGAACCTCATAACTGATCTACCTTGAAGCAGGTCTTAAACTAGTTTCCTTATAATTGTAATTAACCAAGAATCTTTCTTACCCTAGTAACTTAGAATACGCTCCAGCAGTCGCCCGAATAGCAAATACTAAATCTAATTTCGGGAATCAGTTCAGTTTTGACTACCCCTTACTTCGTTTTGTGGAATTATTTAAATAGAAAAAATGGCTAGCTCAAGGCTAAAAATTGTACAATAAATATCCTGCCTAGTTGTTCAAACATTTTTTGTGAAAGGTGGGAGAATTAAAAGCAACATGAAATTGGATAGTATCCGAAACTAAGTATTGCATTGATAAGCAAAGAGAGCACCCCTACAGCATAATTGGTAACTCAATTAGCATTTTTGGCGTAATACGAGGGCTGTCCGATAAATAACCGACCTCAACGTGAAGCTAGCCGCACATCTGAAAAAAAGTTTCTACTTCAAATTGTGCATATTATAATAGCTACTCGCCAAAATTTCAGAAATTTATCTTGCGCAATTATCTGTTGACAGTCGTTTTTGTGTGTCTATTTCGGTGATTTCCCCAAAATGGAAAAAATTGAATATCGAGCTGTAATAAAATTTTTATTTTTGAAAGGCAATACACCTTCACAAATCAAAGATGAGTTGGACTCTATGTATGCTGACTCTGCACCATCGTTTACCACCGTAAAATTTTGGGCAGCTGAATTTAAACGTGGTCGCAGGAGCTTGGAAGGTGATGAACGTCCTGGGCGTCCAAAAACTGTAACCACTAACGATAACATCGCTAAAGTTCATCAATTGGTACTAGACGACCGCCGGATTAAAGTTAGGGAAATAGCTGAGATAATGAAGACGTCAAAAGAAACTGTTTGTCACATATTAAACCAAGATTTGGGCATGAGAAAGCTGTCCGCGCGTTGGGTGCCGCGTTTGCTTACGCTAGACCACAAACGTGCGCGCATGAACATTTGTTGGCTCAGTTTAGAGGCAATAAGACCGAGTTTTGGCGCCGATTGATAACTGTAGACGAAACTTGGATTCATCATTATACGCCCGAAACAAAAAACCAATCTAAACTGTGGATTGAAAAGGGGGAACCAGCCCCAAAAAAACCTAAAGCTGTGTATTCGGCTGGGAAAGTGATGGCGAGTGTTTTTTGGGACAGCCATGGAATTATTTTTATCGACTATCTTGAAAAAGGAAAAACTATAACAGGAGCATACTACGCATCATTATTGGATAAGCTAAAGGAAGAAATTTCGAAAAATCGGCCACATTTGCAAAACAAGAAAGTCTTGTTCCACCAAGACAACGCACCATCTCACACCTCAACAGTCGCCATGGCGAAAATCCACGAATTGCGGTTTGAACTGCTTGACCATCCACCTTATTCACCGGATCTAGCACCAAGCGACTTTTTTTTGTTTCCTCAACTTAAAACTGCGCTCGGCGGCCAGAGATTTTCGTCAAATCAGGAGGCAATCTTTTTCGTGAACTCGTATTTTGCAGACAAAGACGCCAAGTACTATTTGGAAGGGTTGCAGAGATGGGAGTATCGCTGGGAGAAGTGTGTGGAGTTGCAAGGAGACTATGTAGAAAAATATAAAAAAAAAATTTACATGTGATGGACAGTTTTAACTGCGTATTACTTTTAGAGAAATGTCTTTATGGAAAAATCATGCAGGTCTTTTTTGTAGAGCGGAAAATTTTGTATTTTTCCTAAATTTTCGGAGATAAAAATGCATTGCAAAATATCACCAAATCCCATATAATAACGTGATTAGTGATTTAGGCATGGTTTGAATTGAAAATAAAAAGCTGATTTACATTAGATCCTTCTTTCTAGACACTTCAGGAACATCTGCAACCAAAAAAAAAAAAAAAAAACATGGAATGTAACGCACACCCCAATATCATACATATACATAACAATAAATGGTATTTTTCCGCTTGAAGCATTACAGCCTTTATTAGTTCCAACTTTTGGATAACTGCACACTCATTACAAGCGCTTATGTTACATAACTAGTTGAAGAATATTGAATATGCGAAACTTTTCAAATTTAAATATAATTCGGCAGTCTTCCTTTTTGTTCATTATTTCGTGCGAACTTTTTCACTTGTAAAGTTATGCTTTTAATCTGCATAGTAGCAGCGCCCTAACGGTTATTAAGCTAATTTAAACATTTTGCATTATCAAACTGAATACAATTGAATTCTACTTCAACTCCTTTAAATCCTCGAGAGTGAAATTTCGAACTCAATTGCTGCCAAAATGATTTTGTGTGTGTGTGTGAGTGGTGAAGCAGTGTGAGCTTAACACCACAGTGCAGTTGCGGATTAAGTGAAGATTTATGCGCTAAAGTTTGCCGAAGTGACCAGTATGATGATAAGCTGAAGTTATGAGATGTGCAATTATATATCTACATGTTTAAAGTCTGTATATAACTGTATATGTATAAAATATTTAGATCAAATTAGAAAAATTCGCTAAATTCTCTTTGTTCTCTTTGTTCTGAGCGATTTCGGCGTACCAATTTTGATTTCGATGAATTTTTCGAGATATGAGATGAGTGGTTTTACTACCTCTTTAAGCTTTCTTTTATCTAAAGGCTTTTCAAGCCAAATTTGGAAGATTTTGATATATAATTAAGATTATGGTGACCAGAAAAAAGTTGTTTGTAATTAAAAATATTGGTTTTCTCGAAACAATTAAGCGTCTAGTTAAAAAATTTGAATACACAGGCACAGTAAAAAATTTTCCCGTTCCAGTGAGACAAAGAAGTGCCCGCAGTGTTGAGAATATTACTGCCGCAGACGCATCAATTGAGGAAGACCCAAATCAGTCCCTCACACGTCATTCTCAAGAGGTAGGCATCTCTATGACGTCTTTGTGGCGAATTTTGCGAAAATATCTTGGCCTACATCCTATCAAGATCAAATTGACTTAAGAACTGAAGCCGCTTGACCACCAGAATCGTCGTATGTTCGTGAATTGGGCTGAGCAACAACTCAAAAATGATCCTGATAATCAAAAAAGTCATCTTCAGTGATGAGGCTCATTTATGGCTGAATGACTTCGTCAATAAGTAAAATAAGCGTCATTGATCAGGCAACAATCCACACCTACTCCATAAGTCCCCATTTCATCCCGAAAAATGCCACACAGCGAATGTCACAATCGATTTATTGAAAACCAAGTTTGGTAAACGTGTTATCCCACGAAATGGCCTGGTCCATTGGCAGCCTCGATGGTGCGATTTGACGCCATCAGACTATTTCCTGTGTCAAGATAACTGAAGGACAAAAAATTTGTATAATTGGAAAGCTCCTAGTTTTGTAGGAAATTTACTGCTCTGGAGGCGAATATCCTTCCCGTTGCAATGAAGAAACTTGGAAAACTTTCTTAAAGTTGTCTATCAACCAATTTTTCAGAGTATCAAGCGAAAAAATTCATATGCTTTTTTGACGCACACTAATGTTAATCAATGTATGCATGCATATTATCTAAAACAGACACTGTGTGTCGAAGTGATAAGCCATTAATTTATAGCGATTTAAGTGCAACTCTTAAGCCAGCAAATGTTCACACATTTCAAGCAGCTTTAAATTGTTATTGTTGTAAAAGTGTATACACTTTTTCCACACCTCTGCTTGTAAGTAATCGAAGATTATTGCCAGATTATCGACAAAAAGTGGAAAGTAAGCAAATAGCAAAGACTTTGCACGACTAAACGCTGCTTAACGGCATCGATTGTGTTAAAAGCAAGCAGACAGCAAGTAAAAACAAAAACAACAAAAGCAAATGTAGGCATTAAGCCATAAAAGTCAAGCGCTATGGGTTTGGCCAATTTTATAAGCACAATGCTATAAAAATAAAAGGAAATTAGTTGGCAATAAAAAAACGCAAAGCTAACGGTATTTAAAAGCACTTACAGGCCGCACACACACATATATAAATATATATATATTTATGCATAATAATGAATACATACCGCAGTGGCGTGTCAGCGCTTGAAAGAGTGAAAGTTGCACACGGCGTATACTTAACATACACAGCACGCACTCAAGCGACTTGTGGCGTGCGGGTTTGGTCGCTCGTACAAACGAAAAATACCGCTGCGTTGCGCTTCGTGCGCAAAATAAAAGCTAAGCACTTAAAACGCGCAACACAAAAGGCGAAAGTTTCACAATTTGCAATAAAAGCAAAAGCAAGCACTTTTTAAATACAAAAAATCTTTTTGTTTTTGCAAATCATAAATACCTTAAATACTTTTATTTACAATAAACACATTTAAAGTATTTCTTTAATCGCGTGTAAACTGCTTTGAGTATGCTTTTTATTAGCTTTTAAAGGCTAAAAACTTGTTGACTTCTTTTTTAATTTTTTACTTTGAACAAAAGTATTCGTTTCACTCAAAAACTTTGATATTAAATACGCCAATTTTTTCACAAATATTAATAACGCATTGACAAAAGCAGCTATTTTTGTTGAAAAAGTAAGCATATTTTGCAATATTTTCCGCTTAAATGGAAAGCAGATATATTCATTTCGTGATGCTTCGAATCCTCAGAAATCAGATTCACAAAAAAATTAAATAAAAGAGAACCTTCCTTACCAGATATTGCATTGGTTTGACTATTTAACTCGTACAACACTAAATATTTCCATGAAATTATATTTTTTGGAATTGACTCTTCTTTATGTTAAATCTATATTGTTAAAAATTCATTCCTATAAATGCATTGCGAAGAGATAGCATTGATCGTGTGGTTTACCTTGATCCGTGTGTTATACTATTGCTCCAATAGTCCGAACATTCGTGGGAACCCCTTTGTGTGGGTTTTTCCGTGTATAGCATGTCATTCACTTGAATGCAAACACTAAACATTTTTTTTTCACCCAAATATTTTGAACTTTGTGCCTGAATGGCACGTTTTCAGGAGTTCTTGTACATTACTTTAATATGAAGAAACCTCAGCTCAAAATTATCGTGTTTTGGGTGGAAATTTATGGTTTATGACGTTAGAGCCTCTATCACAGCGCATCCGGCAAAAGTGGTTGCTTGATTTGGTTTTATAATTTGGGTTTGGAAGAGATATAACGTTCAGGACAGCAAAAAAAAATTGAAAATGGTGAACCGAAAGCAAAACCCAATGAAAACTGTTGTTGGTATACACACAAAAAGAGCCTGATGAACCTTTCTTTAGGAGTCACTCAAGCAGTAATTTCAAAACAATTAAAAGGCGAATGCATTCAAAAGCAAAGAAATTGGTTGCCTTATGAGTTGAAAGATGCTGCTTGAAACCTGCAAAAGAAGCCAATTTTTGCATCAAATTGTGACTGGTAAAGAAAAATGGAACCAATATCACAACCGAAAACGCAAAATATCTTAAATGAAAACTGACCAACCAGAAAAATTAACGACAAAGCCAAATAACAACGTTGCCAAGGCTTTATCTTTCTATGGTGGGATTAAAACGATATATTATATTATGAGCTTCTTAACCCGCGTGGAACGATTAATGAGACACGCTATCGCCAACAACGTATCAAATTAAAAAGAGATTGCCAAAATGTGCTCGAAACTTTTGATTGGAAATGACGCAATAATTATTTATCATAATAGCTCTCTGCCTCATGTTTCAATCCGGTTAAAAACTATTTACAAAACAGCGGCTTGGAAGTTCATTTCAATCGCTTTATAGCCCAGAACTCTCTCTCCCCCTCTGACCATTGCTCCCAGTCGATGTAATATGACCTCTTTCGATTACGGATCACATCATAACAACGTAGCAAAATTTAGCTTGATTCATTCTTGTTCGCCAAGCTGTGTTTTTTGGATGGAATTCACAAATTTCCAGAAAGATGGGAAAATGTTATAACTCAGAGAGGCTATACTTTAAATAATATTAGGTCTACAACTTTGCTTCCGCCGTTTTCCAATAGATACGTTTCAAACCCAAGAGGAATTGGTCGAATCGTTGGAAGCGACACAGCAAGCCGTATCAAAACGCCTCAAACGCACTTTTAGTGATTTTCAACATAACCGTTGTATGAGAGGTGGGCGTGGTTATTATCCGATTTCTTCCATTTTTAAACTGTATATGGAAATACCTGAAGGAAACGACTCTGTAGAGTTTGGTTGACATACATAGCTATAGTAGTTTCCGAGATATGTACAAATAACTTAGTAGGGGCGGGTCCACTCCCACTTTTCCAAAAAAATTACGTTAGAATATGCCCCTCCCTAATGCGATCCTTTGTGCCAAATTTCACTTTAATATCTTTATTTATGGCTTAGTTATGACACTTTATAGGTTTTCGGTTTCCGCCATTTTGTGGGCGTGGCAGTTGGCCGATTTTGCCCAAGAAATACGTGTACCAAGTTTCATCATGATATCTTAATTTTTACTCAAGTTACAGCTTGCACGGGCGGACGGACGGAAAGACATCCGGATTTCAACTCTACTCGTCACCCTGATCACTTTGGATATATAACCCTATATCTGACTCTTTTAGTTTTAGGACTTACAAACAACCGTTATGTAAACAAAACTATAATACTCTCCTTAGCAACTTTGTTGCGAGAGTATAAAAATTATAATTGAACGATAGTCAGGCATTTGTGAACATTTAAAAAAGAAAATTAAGCAAATCGGTAGTTTGACCGGGATCATGTCCGCCAGTTTAAAAAAGTGTGTTTTGAGAAAACCGCGTTAAAAGTTTGAGGTACTGGTGTGCACTGTACCAGGTATGCACTCCTAGCGCTCCGAACGTCGAGCAGTATTATTATTCTTGGGCCTTTTTCAAAACCTTCCAATGGTAAAGTGTATTTATATGTACATTAATTCTAAGGGTATGAGGGAACAGACAATGTAAAAAAAAATTGGAAAAGAGATTACCTTAAACAATGCTATTTTTTTGTAATAAACGTTCAAATTTTGAATTATTCGCAATGAGAACGGAATCAATCTGAACACCTTCCATCAACTTTTCTTATAAACTTGAATTATACTCCAGAAAAAATTGTCGGACATTTTTTTCTTAAGATATCTACACTGAACGATTTATTAGGGAAAAGGTCAAATGGATTAACGAAAATCATAATATTACTATGAGAATTTTTGGTATTTATGGACCAATCTGCTCCATTTTTTGTGCCGAAATATATTTAGAAGTAGATCATACAGTTATATGGAAGAGATATGGAGTCTCCGACAGGGTCGACGCCAGAAAATAAAATTTTCTATTAAAAGAGGTTTGTGAAGACTTACGAGTAGTTTGGTTAGGTAAGGTGATACTGGCTGACTGGCACGCCACACTTATAATTGCAGGTCGTTAGCAATGCCAGTTAGCGGTTCAGTTCAGTTTGAGTTAAAGCATATAAGATGTCAACGCTTTTTCCGAACTCTAACAGCAACTTGATATCAGATTTTAGTACTTCATCTTGTCCCTTAGAAAACGAGCTCTAGATAAAGCTAGGCAGAAACAGAAAGGTGTTTCAGCATCTCTCTCATAATTACTTCCCTGTATTTTTTGTTTTAACAGTTACCTAATCCCCGTTAAGAGGGTAAGGATTAGATAAATTGGCATCGACGTCATGCAACGGTAGACCCAGGAAACGTGCTGTTTCGACGATTTTATCCGCCAAGGGCTGTTATTTCGGATATCTAACCCCGTTTAGATCGGTCATTCTAAGAATAGCTTTTTCATCACTGAAGCAACGCCTTGCAGCAGGGTTTCTCCTCATCCTTCTGACTCGTAATAGTATTGAGTCCAACACAGGCTCGGAGGAATTTTTCTGCTGAGCCTGCGCTAAAAAGCTCCGTCCAAACTCCACCTCTTCTTCTTCTTCTTTACCTCGGTTAGGTGAAATACATGCAATGGATGGAGCCATCTTAAGACCTGCTCTGGCTTTAAAACACACAGGGTGTGGGCCACGAGTAACGTGGCCCCATGCACTACTGCGACCTTAGCCTTTACGGCTATGCAATCTGCACCTAGTTTGTGCACTGCGCCGCCACTCGATCCGAGTGGCCAACTGAGGACCTCCACGGTCCATAGTCCCATTCTGAACAGTCCGGCACCACCACCGGTTTCAACGCTTTCCTGTAAGAAATTTTAATGGTACTGATCCAAAGTATCGTAAAACAAGATTGGTTTGACTACCGCAGTGTTACCAATACTTGAGGCCAGGTGATAAGCCTCATGTAAACTCTAGCATCTACTTAATAAATTTAGTAAAATTTGTTCACTCTTTGCTTCACATTCAGTCTCCATATCAGTTTGCTAACCAAAAGTGGTTCTCAGGTATTAGGTATGCTGTTTAATTCTTAATTCAACCTCATTGAGCCTCGAGGATTTCCATGTGGGGATTTTGTACTTCCTTGCAAATAGTAAAAGATCCGTTTTATCAAAGCATCTGTATAAAATTGAACTGATTAAACGCACTTTTATTTAAAAGAGAGCAGTGCAGCTGTCTACATCTCACACATTTCATTGAATTGATAATAGTCCCCAAACAGAAATACGAAAAACCGATATTTTTCTGCTTCCACGCACTTAATGATGGCCGAACCGTCTATCAAATATGCAAGTTAACCCTATCAATAATTTCACCGCCAAAGGTAAGTAATATGCCGCAAAGACAGCATAAGCAACTGTATACCTTAATGCGTGTCCAGCAATACACGCAAAAAAGAAATAAGCCGCATGAATGCCAAACGCCAGTAGAGTGTATGGAAGTCATGTTACTACTCAAGAGAGCTTGAGTGAAGGCCCAAAGCCGGTGGCAAATTGAGAGTGTGTATTCACTTAATTCATGTTAATCATTATTTATTTATGTATTTCAACCGAATGCTTCACCAAAAACGATAAAGCAGCGCACACAAAAAATAATTCACCTTTATCTATTTGAACATCATAGAAGAGTGTATACATGTGTGTATGGTTAGAGCAAATATATTTATTTGTTGTTGGTATTAGCAATCCAAAGCACCACAAAGCATAATAGTACGCTCATGTATGTATGTTGTGGCACATAAAACAAATAGACACGTGCAACTATTTGTCAGCGTGAAAAAAAAAACCAGAAGGCCAAAGCAAAAATTTGTAGCATACTGCCAGGGGCCATACCACACAGCGCGGCACAAGACGTGCCTTGCCGTGCGCTACCAAATTCTCAAAACTTTTCATTTGTTATATTCATGCGCAATATTATGCCAAGTCGGTATGTCAGCCTAACGGATGATAGAGTTGGGTGTGCTTTCGAATAACGTGCGAGTTTCGAGTGTGGCAACGACTTTTGAATAATGTCTAGCAGTCACTTTCGAGCTTAAATTCTATAAATTTTCAATAATGCCCCCCGAAAAGGGACGATAACAAAATGACAGCAACAGCTGGCGCAATACGAGAGAGCAAGCAACAGCATTACAACGCAACAACAACAACATCTGCAGTTTTACATTGTTGTCATAGCAGCAACAATAGATTGCGCCGTCTTCAGTGTGTCGAAAGTAAATAGTTCGGCAAGCGAGCGGGTCGGGCGGTACAGCAGAAAAACATGAACAATTCGAGTGAGGAAAAATAAAATGCCAAGGCCAACAATGTGATAAATTCGTAAAACCGGAGACGATTTAAACACACTTATGGAGGCCGGGTAATAAATGGGTATGAGTATGTGTGTGATTTCGGATAACCCATCGAACTAAAATTATTGAGAGAAAATTACAAGCATTAAACTAATAAAAACAAGTAAGGAGAAAGATAGGGTCATGTATAGAAATTCGCGCAAGTGAGGTAAGTTCTCAGAACGTCATTCACTTGGAAGTGGTTTACTTATGCTTCAAGCAGGTCACGACTCCCTGACTTAGACCAAGTTTCTTCTGTGCAGCCAAAAAACACCCGTTTGAAGGCGAGCTAAAGTGAGAAGGCGACACATCACTTTTCAGGGTGGTGCGCAGGGTTTGGGATCTGCCATGAAAAAAATCATTACCAATGAAAAGATCAAAACAAACTCTGATTCGTAATTTAAGGGCATGTACCTCACCCGGTCCCTTAATTGGTAAGCTCCACTGCCAAGCTCGTTCACGTAGGGCGATGGACAGGGCAAGGACGAGTTGGTTCTTGTAGCATTTGCTGTAGTGGCCATATAAAAGAGCGCAAATTCAGTATAGGATTCGTGGTGAGAGAGAGACTCCGTCGGCGAGTCCTGACATTCACTCCGATGAATGAACGTCTAGCCACAATCCGCATTAAAGGGAATTCCTTCAACATATCGCTGGTTTGCGCCCACTTCCCGACGGAAGATAAAAACGATGTGAACAAGGTTGAGGCTGACCGACTTTGCCGGGTTCCGAAATGTGTGGTACTAGATTCCAGCATAGAAAATTCGTCAAGTAACCTGGCTGTCTTTGGATTAAAAAGCCACCAACTAGATCGATCATGTTGTAATAGAGGGAAGACACATCTCCAGTACTTAAGACGTGCGTCCGCTCGGAGGTTCCCAGGGTATCTCACATTTTACTGAAGTTACAGCTTGCATGACGCACAGACAGTCACCCGAGTTTCATCTTTCTGATCATTTATAAATTCATAACCATTTATCTAACTCTATTAGTTTTGTGTGATATATACAGCAACAGGTGAACAAAACTATTATACTCCGTAGCAACATATTGCAAGAGTATAATTATTTCTTTATTGGCTAGCTAGTTGCTGAACATTTTTTTCAACTTATTTTGGTCTTAGTTAAAAAATTTTAACCAGCAAAAAATTGGATATGCTTCTGACTCTAAGTTTCTCCATTCTAGTATCTACAATTGTGTTAATAAATAAGTTAAAATTATTTTTTTTTGGTATTGTACAACTTCTGAAATTATTTTGGCATTTGGTTTTCGATTGCTGATCTCCAAAGATGATGGCAGATCAAATACTTCAGCTGTAGTTCGAGAAAAAATCGGAAATAGAGAAGGACTCAATCTTTAGTTAATCTACGTAAGGCCTGTCTTTAATCTTTCCATAATACGCGATGGAATAGAAAATTTCGACAAATACAATTTTCATGTCTCTCGTCTATCTTGTGACAAAAAGAATCTTTAAATTAAACGCTGAATAGAACTAAAATCCAAGTGATATATGAATTAGAATCAGGAGGACGAAGAAACATGGTATTTTTATTGGCGTCGTGGCCTTTGGCTTCCTTAAATTACCGAAAACAATTTTACTATATATTTCTTCTCTAAAGAAACTTTTAATACTGATCCCTTTTTTATAATTTGAATACTTCTTTTTAAGTATTTCTTAAGTAAGAAGTAGCTTATCAATGATAAGATGCGATGGAAGAAGCGTTTTGAACTTTTCACAAATTTGTTTAGACAGTTAATCTCCAGCGCTTGGAGAACCTCTTTCGATTCACTCTGGGCCAGAAGTATTTCGTAGTCGGTTAAGTTCTGATTGTTAACCAGCGCATATCGAGCTCAGTGGATGTCCACACTTCTAGAGGCACAGCACAAGAGGACATCGGAAATATATACTCAACTATTCTAATCAAGATTGTTCAAATAGGAAAGCTCTTGAGGCTGATCTCTCCAACGGAGATCTCGGGAATTACTTTTGAAGCACCGTTATTTTATATTGTCAATACCTTTTAGACATGAATCAAAAAAACTTATGTATCACATCGATTCCTCGTAAGGTGGCCTGTCGACGACTATATATATATATATATTTCTACATTGCCTTTTTCCAGGGAACATTTCTGCGTTATTAACTTAGAAAGTTCTTCACTCAAAACCACGCTTCTCTACTGAGCTATTTAAGAAAATACAATGTCTAGAAGTATATTTAACAATCATAGATGATAACCATCATCATCAGATGGTGAATGCTATCCCTAATTGTACCCTCACGAGGGTATATTCAGTTTGCCACGAAGTTTGTAACAGGCAAAAGGAGACGTCTCTGATGTGCATATTTAATTAATCGGCGTGACGAGCTGAGTCCATTTAGTCCCTTTGCTCTATCAATTCATCAAAAAAATATATTTTTTAGTTACACTTCTAATGTGGTATTTTTCGCTTCCACAACAAGTTTTGGGTAGGTTTCAGAGAAAGATGTTATGATTCCGCGATTCGGTCTCAATATCCTAATTTCCTCAGGTGTTTTTAATAATGTGAAATTTTTAATCGATTCAATAACGTTTTATTTGCTCGTTGGGACATGCTGCGCGGCAAATGCATACATTCTAATTCACGACGGGGTGCGCAACAGCGATTTTGTGTGGCAGCAACACTAAATATACAATACGTTTGTGGGAATTACTGACGACACCATCTGAGTTATAAAGAACAGAAGATTTTTGTACATTTTTGCAGAGGCACAAAGCATGGCTGTGCTGTAACCAACAGCTGCTGCCTTGCTGTGACGACATTGCTCAACGAACTAGTTATGTGCTTTGACAAATCGCCACACAGACATACTCATACATAATGCCAAGTGCACTATTTCACATATGTGAATGTATTTGTTAGTGGCTTGTATGACAAAAGCAACAACTGCTTATAAATCGTTTCTTTAAACCAGCCTTGTAATAACCAGTATAAATGTTGCATCATAGATGAGTACGTTATCACAAAGGCTAGATGATTGCCAGATGTATCTCATTTATAGTTAGCATTCGATGTGGTGATATGCACTTTGTAGCATATTTATATATTTTTATTTAATTTAAGAATGCCACTTATTAAATATTGTATTAAAAATCAAAAAAGTTATAGACTCAACCAGTTATCCATAGACGGCGCTGTATTGCATTGTTACTAACGGGTGATTTTTTTGAGGTTAGGATTTTCATGCATTAGTATTTGACAGATCACGTGGGATTTCAGACATGGTGTCAAAGAGAAAGATGCTCAGTATGCTTTGACATTTCATCATGAATAGACTTACTAACGAGCAACGCTTGCAAATCATTGAATTTTATTACCAAAATCAGTGTTCGGTTTTTTTTTTTTCGGACAAATTTTGTTCAGCGATGAGGCTCATTTCTGGTTGAATGGCTACGTAAATAAGCAAAATTGCCGCATTTGGGGTGAAGAGCAACCAGAAGCCATTCAAGAACTGCCCATGCATCCCGAAAAATGCACTGTTTGGTGTGGTTTGTACGCTGGTGGAATCATTGGACCGTATTTTTTCAAAGATGCTGTTGGACGCAACGTTACGGTGAATGGCGATCGCTATCGTTCGATGCTAACAACCTTTTTGTTGCCAAAAATGGAAGAACTGAACTTGGTTGACATGTGGTTTCAACAAGATGGCGCTACATGCCACACAGCTCGCGATTCTATGGCCATTTTGAGGGAAAACTTCGGACAACAATTCATCTCAAGAAATGGACCCGTAAGTTGGCCACCAAGATCATGCGATTTAACGCCTTTAGACTATTTTTTGTGGGGCTACGTCAAGTCTAAAGTCTACAGAAATAAGCCAGCAACTATTCCAGCTTTGGAAGACAACATTTCCGAAGAAATTCGGGCTATTCCGGCCGAAATGCTCGAAAAAGTTGCCCAAAATTGGACTTTCCGAATGGACCACCTAAGACGCAGCCGCGGTCAACATTTAAATGAAATTATCTTCAAAAAGTAAATGTCATGAACCAATCTAACGTTTCAAATAAAGAACCGATGAGATTTTGCAAATTTTATGCGTTTTTTTTTTTAAAAAGTTATCAAGCTCTTAAAAAATCACCCTTTATAAGCCATATTGATATATTGACATATTTGTTGAGTCCAATTTGCCTCGACCACGATATCATAAGATGACAGCTTACTGATGGTAGGCTATAATGTGGAAATCATCTCGAACTAGTCTTGGCATTAATCTGGTCGATGTTTCCATTTCCCTTGACTTAATTTTTGTTTTCTAAGAAGACTTTTGCGAACGCATTCGCGAACAGTTCGATTCATGCAAGGACGAGCAAGCTCATCTATTTAGAATATAATTTCGTTGCCGTTAGCAAACACAAGACTTTGAAAGTTCAAACAAGACACAATCACACGAAAATTCTGTCAGATCTAAACCAATAAATCGATCGTAATTGGAAGCTACTTTCTTAAATGTTGCTTTTCCTATAAACGACCAAACTATTAAGTGAGTTTCTGACCGAGATAAGATGCGACCACCTGTTCATCATTTAAATTCACTTATTAAATAGTACCAAGGCGCCTACGATCAAGACAAAAAGTCTCATAAGAAAGTCAAATGCTTAGTCAAGTCATGTTAGTAGGATGCTTAGCTACATTACTCGATATGGATGTCGTTAAGGTGGTACAAGAAGTATTAGCCGATACTTTGAGTGAAGTTGTTCTGCGAAAATTGCAGTCCTTGAACATTTTATTAAATACCGAGGAACTTACGAAAATGCAGTGCAATTAAATCTGCAATGAATCTCAGGAGCAAAATCATAAATGTCAAATCTAATTGACAATTTGAAGGAGACATAATGTGATCTTAATGAGATCCTGAATCCTATCACTAATATAAAAAAGTAAAATGTTAAGAGCTTAACTTGCAAATAATATTTCTTACCAGGGGATATTAAAAAAAGAAGAAATATTGCTCAGAAGGGCATCTGTTTGACCTTCTCAGTGCGAAGTAACAAATGTTGGCAAGAAGATATGACTGTCACAATGACTTGAGAGCCAAGTCGCGAGTGCAACCACTGTTTGTTTGATGACAATAAGAGATATTTACTCTTGCATTCGTTCACTGCCAGACTGGGACGGCAATCCATCGGTCCCCGCCACTTTGTTGTTATTCGGACGGGTAATTGCTATTCGAACTTCTTCATGATCTAGCAATGGAATGTCTGATCCGCCGTCAACGAATCAGGTTAACCATTTCCTGATGTTATGCTTTCACTGTCAATCAGCAGACTGGAGAAGTCTTCCCTCCATAATTTCATATTTCCATAAGCTATGAGCATCAGTCACAAGGTCATCTCTGGGAGTTCTACAAGAGTCTGCTCCGGACTTGAAACCTTCTGTTAGTCTCCTCACCTTTTCGTAGAAATTTCGAGCATTACACCTATCGGCCAGCTTGTCAAGCTCTTCATACTCACGCATTTAGGATTCTCTCTTTTTATACTCTCGCAACAAAGTTGCTAAGGAGAGTATTATAGTTTTGTTCACATAACGGTTGTTTTTAAGTCCTAAAACTAAAAGAGTCAGGTATAGGGTTATATATACCAAAGTGATCAGGGTGACGAGTAGAGGTGAAATCCGGATGTCTGTTTGTCCGTCCGTCCGTCTGTCCGTCCGTCTGTGCAAGCTGTAACTTGAGTAAAAATTGAGATATCATGATGAAACTTGGTACACGTATTTCTTGGCTCCATAAGAAGGTCAAGTTCGAAGATGGGCAAAATCGGCCCACTGCCACGCTCACAAAATGGCGGAAACCGAAAACCTATAAAGTGTCATAACTAAGCCATAAATAAAGATATTAAAGTGAAATTTGGCACAAAGGATCGCATTAGGAAGGAGCATATTTGGACGTAATTTTTTTTTAGAAAAGGGGGTGTGGCCCCACCCCTTACCAAGTTTTTTGTACATATCTCGAAAACTACTATAGCTATGTCAACCAAACTCTACAGAATCGTTTCCTTCAGGCATTTCCATATACAGTTCAAAAATGGAAGAAATCGGATAATAACCGCGCCCACCTCCCATACAAAGGTTATGTTGAAAATCACTAAAAGTGCGTTAACCGACTAACAAAAAACGTCAGAAACACTAAATTTTCCGGAAGAAATGGTAGAAGGAAGTTGCACCCAGGCTTTTTTAAAAAATTGAAAATGGGCGTGGCATTGCACACTTATGGACCAAAAACCATATCTCAGGAACTACTAGACCGATTTCAATGAAATTTGGTATATAATATTTTCTTAACACCCTTATGACATGTACGAAATATGGGTGAAATCGGTTCACAACCACGACTTCTTCCAATATAACACTATTTTGAATTCCATCTGATGCCTTCTCTGTATAATATATACATTAGGAACCAATGATGATAGCGGAATAAAACTTTACACAAATACGGTATTTGAGCTTAGGTATCCCTTGTGGAAAAAATTGTCGTGATCAGACTATAACTTTTCAAGGTACCTTATATCGAACACGAAGAATTCAATGCCTAACTTAACCTAACCTAACCTAATTTTTCACCGAAAATATCGGTAAATCTCTCAGAATTTAATTCTAACTAATTTTACAGCAAAATAAAAAAATATGTAAATGACGGATAATGAAATCTCGATTATCACTTTATCATGCGAGAGTATAAAATGTTCGGTGACACCGGAACTTAGCCCTTCCTTACTTGTTTTGTCTTCAAATGCGTCTCGCTTTCCTCCTCAACTCTCGGTATCTATCTCATCCCACAAGTGTTGTGGTCGATTGTAACGTGTGAGACTCCTCATCATACCAGCTGTTTTTTGCCTTTTTTTGCATTTGAGAAGTGTCTTCCGTCTATCACAACTTGATCGAACCGGTTGATGGCTTTTCGATACGGAGCCAAGTAGCTTGACGAATTTTACTTTCGAACTGATTTTAGACGAACTTCATGATATTCACCATGCAGTGATCTATGACCTCGATTGAGCTCCCTATACACCAAAAATATTTAATTAAGCTTATGGATTCACCTTTGCTGAGTTATTTCACGTTGAAAGCGATTTAATTCTAATTTTCTACCGAGATAGATATTTTAAATTACTGTAAACAACACAAAAGCGCTCGTTTATCAAAACATCCCCAGTATATACATACTATATGAGAAGTGCCATAATTTAGGATAAAGTTATGAGTTGCCAGGCTGGAACACTAGGGTTGCCAATCCAAAATATAAAAGGCTATCTAACTACATTGAAGTCAATGAAAGCCGTGGCCTTCATCACATGTTGGTCGAAGACGCTTTTGCTTTCGAGATAATATACATTTTTAAAGGAATTCCTCAAATGCTAACCTTAGAACCCTTCACCCTTCCATTAACGTACTTCGGTAAACCTAATTTGATTTATATGAAATGTCAATATTTCACTTTCCGCTTTACAGACTTTTAATTCTTAAGACTTGAGATCATTAATTGCACTGTCCGCTAAGCTGTACAAATACATATATTAGCGAAAGAGCAGCGCCAAGCAGCCGACCGCTTTGTCAGTAGACCAGCAAGTGAGAAAACGTGCCGTTGGACGCGGTTTCGCTTTTGACTGACAACGCTGAAGAGCTGCCACGCATAAATTATGTAACATTCCTGACAAGGAATTCGCAGCAGCAATGCCTAACGGGCCCAACTGAAATACCGTATTTACCCACCAATGCTTATCGCGCCGCAAGGCCTTTGCTGCTTGCCACCTTTGTCGTTCCCCTTGCTGCTTTGGAGATGAGTTTTCCTATCGCTTTTGGTTGACAACACTTAGGCGTGTTGTTGTGCTTTTGATTTTGTGCTGTAGCGACAATGTCAGGTCATGCGACGACGCGAAATTAACCAACCGTCCAAACGGACAAAAGCCTGCCACACCTGCCAAGCGGCACTTCACTTACGCGCCGTTTATTTGTTTTTTGGCTTTTGCGCATTTTATCTTGTTCTTCTTCGTCTTCGTCAGCTTCTTCAAACCTTTGCACCTTCATCCGCTGCCATCCACACAGTGTCACTAACTATTTCTATCACTTTCACGCTTTCACTCCGGACAGCGGTAAAAAAAACTAATATTGCCGCATGTTGCACGTTCTTATGTGTGTGTGTGTTTCATTTAGGCGCAACAGGCCAACCAAGCGCAATAACGGTAATATGTAACATGTAAGTAAATGTTTTTTTTTGTTGTTGTTGTTGTTAGTGTAGTTTGCTCTAATTTGCGTCATCTCCAACGCGCCACACTTGCCACAGCGCCTTTGTCACAGCTGTTTGCAGCCACTTTTGCTGCGGCCTTTGAGTTTCCGTTTCGCTTTTGCGATATTCATGTCAATTTTTCCACTATTTTACAAGCGAACACGCACGACAGACAGCGCTGTGGCGCCCCAGACTCACGCAAAGGCGCACGCAATTCGAAAAGTGCTCACCCACACACCCACACGTCACACATGACACCTGTATTTAAGATTAAACATGTATGAGCTATTACACACACATGCATTCGGCAAAAATGACGTCTAACGGTGCGTTTGCATTACAACAACAACAAAAAGCAAAAAAAGACGCGTCAAACGCTGAGAAAAAGCAGTCAAAGCAACAGCCGTTAGGTGCTTGCCACATTATGCCAGCACATTGAAACCGCATGCCATTGAAGCCGGACGGCTGCTTGCCACAAAACACAGTGCAACAACAACAAGGAGAGTGGCGCAGTGTATAGTGGAGAAGTGTTAGTTTAGAAAAGGGTCACATCGCATGACTATATTCTCCACTCAACGTCAGTGTAATTTAATAAGCAGCAAAGCCTTGTACGTGCCGACATTTTTCTAAGCGACGAGCCAGCTATGTGAGCAGTTGACAGCCGGCAGTGGGTGAGCGGCCGCTTGGCCAACTTATCTGCATACATGGGTGCGTGGTCTGTGGCTCAGGCGCAGCACGTGCGGATTTTATAGACAAGGCACAAACACATACTTATATATATATATGTACTTATATAACTGTACAAAGGCTCCAACATATTCATGGTCTTACTTTTAAGCAAGCATATCCATTTTGAGTTTCCGTTTCCGTCGTGTTATTCAAATGAATAAATTCCGTAGTATGCTATATATGTACGTATGTTTGTCTGTATACGCATTGTTTGGTCACTCCCGACACACAATGATGACCTATGCTACCCTCCATTTGACAAATGATTTCAATTTGCGGCATGTTGCAAAGACATTTTTCTTAGCGTCGTTTGTGTATTGCTTTCCACTTCCTAATTCTAAAATTCCAC
Organism: Bactrocera dorsalis; assembly: GCF_023373825.1. Lineage (NCBI taxonomy): Eukaryota > Metazoa > Arthropoda > Insecta > Diptera > Tephritidae > Bactrocera > Bactrocera dorsalis. Next base: position 88,777,618 of record NC_064303.1, read on the forward strand.
AGTTTTTTTAACGTACGCACATACTAACATAGGTTTCTGTAGGATTGACGCATGTAAACATACGAGGTTTGACAATTAAGTAATGAGACTGATTTTATTGCCGCACTTTTGGTACACCTGTGACCTTGAAATTCTCTTTCTCTTTTTCCGGCATCTCTCTCCTCTCCATTGATATAAGTACCATCGCTCTAGCTTGTTTAGTTCGCCTGCTTCGTCAAGTTGAGTAGACGTTTGTTTGTAGTGCTCGTCACGAAAACGGAAAAACGAAATCAAAAGCAACGCGTCGCGATAAAATTTTGCGTCAGATTGGGAGAAACAGCTTCGGAAACGTACGCTAAAATTGTAAGAGTGTATGGTGATAGTGCTCTTAGTCGTGCCAAAGCTCACAATGATTGTCTCCGCGCTCCCCCCGTCCGAAAAAAGCTCGCATGAGCAAGTCGAAGGTGAAAACGAAGATTTTTGCCTTTTAGCCGTAGAATCGTCCACAAAGAATTCGTTCCACCGGGGAAAACTGTGAATCAAGTCTACTATTGCCAAGTACTCGAAAGATTTCGAAAACGAGTCAATAGGGTGCGCCCAGACATCGCTCGTAACTGGATCCTTCATCACGACAACGCGCCGTGCCACACCGCCCTAAGCGTGTCCCAGTATTTGGCCTCTAAAGGGATCGCCGTATTGCAACAGCCGCTTTATTTGCCCGACATGTCACCCTGTGACTTTTTTTGTTTCCTAAAACAAAATCGGTGGTCAAAAGAATCCATTTTGAGTCGACTACGGACATCCAGGCGGCCGTGACGAGGGTACTCGCGGACATCCCAGTCGAAGCGTTCCAGAAATGTTACGAAGCATAGAAAACGCGCTGGAATCTCTGTATAGCTGCCCAAGGGGACTACTTTGAAGGGGATGGCAGAGTTGTAGAATAATTTTTTTTTTGGTTTTTATGGAATCAGTCTCATTACTTAATTGTCATACCTCGTATAAGTACATGCTTCCATGTGCAGAATATAAATATGTATATGTATATATACCGTTTTATCTACCAGCCCACTTCCACTTTTAAAAAATTACTCTAATACAAGCATAAAGTGAAATCTTTTAAAAAAATATCTCAAATTAATTAAGGTCCTTTAGGCTTTGAATGATGCGCATCGTTTGTATTACGGAAAAGATGAAGAAGAAGAGCCTATTATTTCGTGTGCCTTAACATGTAAGCAAGCAACATACAACTGTTAAACATTTCCTGTTTTGTTTGATGGCTACAATCTGTATTTCACTTAATCATCTGAAAATAATTTAAAACGCTGAGGATTATACTTATATGCATATCCATAACAGATTTTTATGAAAGATGGGCAACAAATAGTAAGACTTTTTAATTTAAATTTTAGACGAAAAGCCATTCGTCGAAATATTTTTTTTTCTATGTTGGTATAACTGTCTGTGACTTCTGTGCCAAATGTCAAAAAAACAAGTAAGGAAGGGCTAAGTTCGGGTGTCACCGAACATTTTATACTCTCGCATGATAAAGTGATAATCGAGAATTCATTATCCGTCATTTACATTTTTTTTATTTTGCTGTAAAATTAATTAGAATTAAATTCTGAGAGATTCACCGATATTTTCGGTGAAAAATTAGGTTGGGTTAGGTTAGGCACTGTGTTCTTCGTGTTCGATATCAGGGACCTTGAAAAGCTATAGTCCGATCACGACAATTTTTCCACTAGGAATACCTCAGCTCAAATACTGCGTTTGTGTAAAGTTTTATTCCGCTATCATCATTGGTTCCTAATGTATATATTATACAGAGAAGGCATCAGATGGAATTCAAAATAGCGTTATATGGGAAGAAGTCGTGGTTGTGAACCGATTTCACCCATATTTCGTACATATCATCAGGGTGTTAAGAAAATATTATATACCGAATAATATATTGAAATCGGTCGAGTAGTTCCTGAGATATGGTTTTCGGTCCTTAAGTGGGCGACGCCACGCCCATTTTCAAATTAAAAAAAAAGCCTGGGTGCAGCTTCCTTCTGCCATTTCTTCCGTCAAAGTTTAGTGTTTCTGACGTTTTTTGTTAGTCGGTTAACGCACTTTTAGTGATTTTCAAGATAACCTTTGTATGGGAGGTGGGCGTGGTTATTGTCCGATTTCTTCCATTTTTGAACTGTATATGAAAACGCCTGAAAGAAACGACTCTATAGAGTTTGGTTGACATACCTATAGTAGTTTTCGAGATATGTACAAAAAACTTAGTAGGGGGCGGGGCCACGCCCACTTTTCAAAAAAAAATTACGTCCAAATATGCTGCTCCCTAATTCGATCCTTTGCGCCAAATTTCACTTTTATATCTTTATTTATGGCTTAGTTATGACACTTTATAGGTTTTCGATTTCCGCCATTTTGTGGGCGTGGCAGTGGGCCGATTTTGCCCATCTTCGAACTTAACCTTCTTATGGAGCCCGGAAATACGTGTGCCAAGTTTCATCATAATATCTCAATTTTTACTCAAGTTACAGCTTGCACGGACGGACGGACGGACAGACAGACATCCGGATTTCAACTCTACTCGTCACCATGATCACTTTGGTATATATAACCCTATATCTGACTCTTTTAGTTTTAGGACTTACAAACAACCGTTATGTGAACAAAACTATAATACTCTCCTTAGCAACTTTGTTTCGAGAGTATAAATATAGGACCTCTGGCAGATAACTGACAGTACGACCTTCAGCAGTGGTTACAGTTAATCTAGAGTTTGGATGAATACTATGCTATGCCGGTTTCCCAGATACGAAATCCGGAAGAAATAAGTTTAAAAAAAGATGTGTATTTAAAGTAAAAACACCTGCAACAGCATCAGCATTACATCTGAAGCGAAAGTGTTTACAGCACAACAACTGAAGCAACAAGAAGCCCCAATGCAAACTTACTGAAACATTAAGACCACAAATATGCACAACAATTACGTGGGAAATATGTAATCGGCGCTTAAAATCATTGTAATATATGTATGTATATGTACATATATGGTGTGTATACCTCCAATGTATAATGAGTATATAAATGCACTTGTCTGTGTGTGGAGGATAGGATAATCGCCGTTTATGGCGGACACGCGCAGAAACGTGAGCGCATGAAGCACGAGCAATCTCAGAAATAAATGAAAGTAAATGTAAGTGCAATTTAAGGAAATCTGCTGAAGGAAGGTAAGATGGTGGATCCATATACCATATATTTACACTTGCATTAAGTGTGTGAAATCACGTGTTTATTGCAGCAGCTTTGGCTTAAAGTAGAACGACAGGCTCACATAAAATTAAAGAACATGCGAAGAATTATACTGGAGACCCATAGAAATATAAGGAAGTGAAATATTTCATGGTTTCAACAATAGCTTTAAAAATCCGAACTAATGAGTTATGATAACTATATTATAACTCTCGTCAACGATGTACAGACCTTTCTAGATAGCACCACATCAACAATGGCGCTTTTATAAAGAGAATATTAAACCTAATATATCTCCGTTTTTCTTAAAGTCTCAACGTGATTCAGGAGAATTGCGCAACCTTTACCAACCTTCTGGATATACATATCTTGGCCGCTCAGTTCGTTTAAACCACTCAAGTCTCAAAGGACGAATGACATTATGCCAACTCAGCTGCGATAGGCTGTTAAGGTGTCCTGTAACTAACTGGCCTCTATGCGAGCTGCATAAGAGTGGGATATTAACCATGAACCTGGAGGCGGGTCAGAGTTACGTTCATTTTAAAGGCTACTCACAGTTTCCACTTAATGAACTTTGGGTCCATCAGTCTCTCCTTTTACTTACTAAAAACGTTTGAATGGCTGGTCATGTGGTACATAGCATGACAAATTACAAGGGACAATTTATCAGACGCGCAAGGCACTTGTTGGAAAGGCAGAGTATAAGGAATCTTCCTATATATTATGGGAGCGTTTAACAATGTCGTGCAGAAAGCGGTCATAACCACTCTGAACGGTTCTTGGTTCTTTCACATACGAGTTAATCCAAGCCCCGTGCCTTCTACTCCTGAATATTTGTGCTTCACTGAAGCTTAGCCAGTGGTGGGCTACTCTCTATTCTTGCACTTACGCAAACTTCTCTTGGTCCAAAGTCAAGCGCAAGAGATCCAGTTAGCTCTTTTCTCTCAATAAAGCTAGCCTGAACCTAGTTTTGGGGGTTCCAACGCGTCATTGTCCTAACGACGTCCTCCCTCTAAGAATGAAAACCGAACATCCGAACATCATCATTCCCTTCTTAATTAGTGAGAATAAAAATTATATTTTTATTGACCTCAAGGCACTTTGCCTACTTATAAGATACCCGTATGCAGAATAACATTGAACACAGCCACCACCTCCATCAAAATTGGAACCATACGAGATTTTAGAGAGTTAGTGATTCCCTCTCGCTCGTTTTCTTCAATATAAAGCTAGAAAAAATGACGACTGAAACTAAGCTGAACCACAGCGGGACTGACGACTCTAAAAGTACAATGAAATACGCAGATTATATTAACGGTTCTTAACAATAGAGCTGTAAGGACAGCTTTTCCAGCTTAGAAAAAGAAGCGTATTAAATTTATCTTGTGGTGAACGAGGTCAAGTCAAAGTACTTGTGCTACTTTGGGATACGTAGACAATTAAGAATAAAAATTTGGTCTCTTATTGCTCCCGTCCTGTTATACGGCGCAGAAACGTGGACAATGACAAGTCGAGATGAGGGAGCAGAGGGAGCAGATGGAGCATTCAAGAAAACTATTATCCGCAAAAATTTTCAGCCATCCGCATGAGAGATGAATATCGAAAAAGATAGAACTACGAACTATATATCAGTTCTGCAATGACATGGATATATTTAAATACACAACAGTTCAACGAATGCGCTGGTTATGTCATGTGATTCGTACAGAGGAAAACTTCTTTGATTCGAGACCCATGGGTGGACAAGGGCGACAAGGGCGACAAGGGTGCCCACTTATTCAATGGTAAACTCAAGTGTAAAGCGACATGTCTGCAGTTGGTGTGTACGACTAGCGCAACCTCGAAAAAGATATAGGCAACTCGCGTAGTCGAACAAATTGTTCAGATCCGATCTCAAATTAGTCCAAAAAAATTAAGATCAAGATTTTGTATCCTGCTTAATTAGCTACATACCAAAAGCTCTAAGAAACTCGAAGGGTGACTTTTCAACTGATACTAAACCTGCCACCCATAGACCTCTTCGCTGAAAACTGCACAGCAAAACTGGCTTCCGGATTCATGTAGAACTTACTCAACACTCTGCACTTCTATACGGATGGCTCTAAAATGAACGATAGAGTTAGTGCGGGAATATACTGTCCAGAGTTCGGCATAAGGCAACTTTTTCAGTTGTCGGACCACTACAGTCTTTTTTCATGTTGAGGTCTTTGCTATTACGAAAGCCGCGGAGTTGGCCTCCAATGCACTTGCAGGCAATTCCAGAGTCAACATAGACGCAGACAGCTAAACAGCAATCAAGGCAGTAACCTCGTATCGCTTATCGGCCAGAAGTGTCTTGTTAAGCATGGCAGCAGTGGACAGGATTGCCAAGAATAGTGTACGGCTAAGATCGGAAAACGTGATCAACATTGAAAAACCCATGCATTGTCTATACGACGATCTCGATAGAAGAATGGTAAAGAAAATCAAAACCCGATGGAACGAGCTACCTGGGTCCAAAATTATGTCCAAAGCGGTAAATCGGAAGTACACAAAATTATTTTTGCCACTCTATAGAAGAGAGTGTAGAAAAATGGTGGAAATACTAGCTGGTCATTATTTGGTCTGTCTGAACTGACTGAACGAGAAAACTGCAGGAATCGTCTAGAGCAGAACACCAGGGAAGCAAGAAGCAATGGTGCATCTCTTGTACACTTGTCCCGCATTAGCAAAACTACGCAATAAGCATCTGAAATTCACACAGCATGATACACTGGAGGAGGTATCGATAGTGAGACCGCAGAGTTAAAATTCGCGTCAAGCGGGGGCACCCTAAAGGAGAACAACTCCTCTTGGACTTAGCAACTAGCTTCAAACTGGTCTATGCGTGGCTTCTTGGCCTACCAAATTAACCCAACCTAGCTACATTTCTAAATTAACTCCGTTTTTCTTCAGTCATTTCTGCATACTTTTCGGCTTAAGCGACTTTAATGGAATAAAACATACATATGAACATTACAGTTGCCAGGAGGATCTCTTTGAATACAAATTTCAATTTATTACTCACAGCATTGTGACCTATTTAGCGGATTCAGTGACGATTCCCAATTACCTCAAAAAAGTGTTTGTTACAAACTTCCTATATACAACAATTATATACTTTAACCTTATATATGCAGACGATTTACACTAATACATATATAAGTAGGCATTCTCATTAAATGGATCAAACGTATGTATATTTATACATGTGTAGTACTTATAAATAATTGTTAAAGCTAAGGAAATAACCCAGTCGCGAGCTGTCCTACAAATCTCTACATATCTAAACGTGAATTTCGTCGTAAGTATGTCAGAGCAATGCTTTGCCAAATCGGCAGAGACATTAGCCGTAAAAGCTTTCGCGGAACGCAATTCCCAAACGATTTTTTTATTTGCGCTACGTGTTATTGCAACGCATTCCTACACATTCACATGCACCTCTTTCGTCTTTCTATGTATATGTATATTTCTATGTATATAGGAAAAGTATATACACATGCATATAAATATGTATGTATGTATGTATGCCGTTGTTTGCTTTGGCATTACGACAAGCGGCAATTCTTGAAAGTCTCCTCCACGCCATGCTTTTGCCACGCTAACGATTTGCATTATTTTAATACGCTTCCACATTGCGCATTTGCCACAATTCTTCTGACGTTTCCTTACCCCGCTCTAAGCACTTTCACCTGGCAGTTGGCAACGACCCATGCACAATTCTGCTGCTCAGCCAACCGTGAGCGAGGAATTTTCCGCGAGCAGCAGCCAAAATCCATAATGCTTATTGTTTTCACTCTAATAGTAATCTTCCACGTGTAGCTCTTTATGCACACGCATACATGCAAAAATAGATACAGACCGACTCGTCTACAAGTGTGTATGTGCGCCTGCGGAGACAGGTGCTCATATCTCCCATTGACTTGTAGCAACAATCAGGGTTTTTGCGGTTTCCCCAACAGCTTCCGTATTTGAATGTAGTTTCCTGTTTTAATATTTTTGTTGGTTCATGCTATTTCATTTAAAGTTTAAAGTGTCTTCATGTTGCTCATAAATTATGCAGAAATTTGTTTGCTGTTGTTATATTTGTGTTACTTTGTTGTCTTTTTGACTTTAAGTATTTGTAAATTAAAATGAGAGAATAGATATTAAAGAAAGCCGTTTTTTTGCATTTTTTTGTTTTAATTTTTTATTGATTTAATTTTCCATTATAACAGGTTACTCATACGCACTGTCAACTCATTGTAAGGTACAAGCAATAGCCAAGATTTTGAAGGCTCACAGTTAGAAATTAAAAAAAAAATCTATTTTTTTATTTTATTTTCTTAATACACATATATTTAAGAATATTCCCAGAAAAAATCCATATCGTTCCGTAGAATATTTTCGAAGTTACCGGCAGATTTTTAAAGGCATTTCAGGATGCGTGGAAGTGCAAAACCAAACTTTAAACGCGTTTTTCTCAAAATGGTGTTTTTAAAGTCGGTGACAAACATTACTCTAAGCCCATCAGTCTCAAATTTGAACACGATATTCTTAAATATATTATTTTTAGTAATTAATCGAACATTTTTTCTCACTAATAAATAATTTTTCTTTATAAACAATTTAAGGCCGAAAATTAAATTTTTTTTTTATTTTTGAGAAAAAATTTATTTTGCTTATTCTTTGGACTATTTTCTAGATTTAACAGTACTTTAACGAAATCTGTTTGGTTTTCTAATTTCAGAGGATCGAGTTAAGAGACATAGTGATCACCGCAAAACGTCTTTTTTGAGAGGAGCTCCCCGAGATGAGCTATAGTTCCTTTTCAAACAAATACTTTTACTATTACTAAGTCTTAAAATACAGTTAAACGATACCACAACATATGTATGTAAAAATATTTCGATCAATAAATTTAAAAGTTTTCTCAGAAAAAATTGTGGAACATTCGCTTTTTTCAGTTTTCTAACTGTATATAAACCCTTATGGAAAGTAGCCAAATGATCAGTTAGCTTCAAATAATTGCAATTGAATACACGAAGTTAGCACATTCAATTCATTATAAAGCATAAAAATCCACTTTAAAGGCAAATTATCTTTGGCGAAGGGTATCATATGGTTCTCAAGTATGCTTTTGTATCCATTGTGCCGTTAATTTTTACTTTAAAGCTTACACGATGCCAAGAAAAGGCTCCCCAAACCATTAGATGTCCCCCACCATGCTTAACGATTTTGATTATGTATGTATACGCTGTACTGTGCATGCTCAGATATTTTTAGTCGATGTCTCACAGTTCGAGAGGATACAGCAATATCGTACTTTGCCTTCAAGCCTTTCTGTATGTCTTTGGAACTTTTAATCAGGTTTGGATTTTTTAATCGTATTCTTAACAGAAATCCTTGGAATTATTCCGTCTTCCTCAGGAGACATTTTAAACGACCATGAAGTATGCTTTACGTTTTTTTGTGCTAAATGGAAGTGTCAACTAGCAACTGGATCTTTTCGTGGAATGTTTTAGATCAGTGGATAAAAAATCAGTGTCTGGTGAATACATTATTAAATCACTAAGGGTATTACCCTTCATATTTCTCGGCCACCCTTTCATAAATATTCTCTAAAGCACTCGTAGTGAACTCATTGAGCACTGTTTTTCATACGACCGGACTTTTCGGATCGTTCATAAACAACAATCATTCGACCTGAGGGTTTCTCCTTAGAAAAACCAACTTTTCAACTATAACCAAGAATAAACAAATATGAACACTGCCATAAAGCTCTGGAATGATCTTGCAAGGAATAAAAATTTTTTACTCACCTAGGTAACTCTTCAATTCACCTGTTAGTTACATAATTTCCATTTGAAATTTTCAAAGTCACTTTTATGACCAATAAATGTAACTCATACGCCTCGGCAGGATCTGCTTTGAACCATCAATATTACGCATACAACCAGTCGCAACAGCTAAAGTTACGTATACGCCCAGTTATTATCAGTTCTTAGTACAAAAGGTAACGCATATTGTATGTCAACAAAAGTTACTCATCCGCTGGGTGAAATCTGGTATAAACGCTGAATGTTAATCATACGGCCTGACAGTTTCTCTTAAGAGTGTCAAAAGTTACGTATACGTTCAGTAGGCTCCGCTTTGTATACACAATGTCACTCATACGCCCCGGTATATTCTTAAATGGACAACCAAAGTTACTCATACGCCCTGGTATATTCTTAAATGGACAACCAAAGTTACTCACACGCTCTGGTGATTACAGACAGCTTAACGCGCACTTTGCATAGTGCGTTGCCATGTGGCAAGTTTTAAATACACATATGGCAACACACACGCACGGTGTCATCATAATCTTATTAGTGTTACAATGGCAATAGCACACCAATTTTTCGGCTTGCGGCATTGTGGCTAATAACAAACGAAAACATATAATGCTTGCCACATTGCAAATAAGCGCAAAAAGCGCACACATCAAAAGCATAAACGACATTTTAAATGTGACAGCAATAGTGCACGGATAATGGCAATGCCACAGCTTTTATTTTGTACGTGACATAACGAAAATCGTGCCACGCACACATACACCGCAGCAACCGCAAACAGCTAAATGCCGACGAACTAAATGAGTTCGCCTGCCTTTGAGTGTGAGTGTAAGTGCGAGTGTGTGCGTGGCTATGTGCCACTTAGTTTTGTAGCAAATAGCGTTGCACGATGTGATTATAAGCACATATATATATGTGTTTATGTGCGTTGTGTCACGCCAGCGTATCAAAGAGTAAATTGGAAGCTCTAACTGAATTTCTTTTAATTAAGTTATTTGCACATTGGAGCGCAAGGATATTATCAGAGCGGCACATTAGTGCGAACGTTTGCGGAGCTTAGGCTAAATTGAACCAACAAATATGTACACACACATACACAAGCAAAACACGCTGACATTCGCTTGTGGTGGCGCCACGCTGAGCTGCTCGCTTTTCCTGCCAGCAAATTGAGGTTGAACCTCAGCCGACTCCATCAGCGCGCAAAGTCAGCGCTCTTTGCTCTGCGCATTGCAGCGTTGTTGTTGTGTGCACAGCATTTATGCAACTGTTGCGTGCAACATATATGTATGTAAGGCGCTTAGTTGTATTGAAGAGCTTCCTTCATTAGTGTTTTGTTTGCCAACACATGCGCGCGCGGCAAAGGTGTATGAAGCACTTGTTTCCCATGCGGTTAATTGTAGCCTTTGCCTTTGCTTATGATCTGCCATTAATTAATTAAATGCGAGCTTGAACGGAAACGAAAATCACAAAGTGGAGTAAGTCTGAAAATGACTTATTAAAAAAATAATAATCTCACGTAGCTGCGGTGAGACAATTTCGTGAATATTTTGGAGAAACTGATGCGCTGTGCTTGTATAAAAAAAAGTTAAGCTTGGTACTATGGAGCACAGTATATGAAGACTGCAAGACACCGATGTCCATCAGCGAGATGCAGCACAAGTACAAGATCTCGAAGTGCTGCAAGCTGCTGAACGGTTCTGTAATTCCAAAGCACTAGGCCAGGTTTGAATCCCGAACAGGGCCCTGAAGCTCCCAGTGAAATACAACCAAAAACCATTTGTGGAGCTATTTACATATTGTCTACCCAAGATATGGAAAATACATCGTCTAGTACTATTACAGAGGCCAAACAATTCAGCTGAGTTGTTGTCGCCCTCTATGAATTATTGACATAATGGTCAAAATGCTGGAGTTCGACTAGAAAGTCATCCAGAAGGAGGCCTTCAGCCTATGCAACAACCAATATGGCCTCCACAAAGAATGCTGAACCGTCTGTGGGATCATAATGCATCATGTAGAAAACGCATTTAATTCGGCTTAATGGCCGCGCATACTGCGCGCATTAGAGGCGAAAAAAACCAACCTACCTACTGAGCAGCATACAGAGCTATTTGTCTGAAAGGCTGCTGCTCTGTGACATGGATGAAGGTCCGAAAGAGTATAGAGTAACTGGTAGTGTACCAAAAGGCTTCGTATTGAGTGCTCTAATGGAATGTCCTGTATGATGGAATACTACGCCTAGCGCTGCCTAAAGAAGTACAGCGGCCTCATTCAGAATTATGACCACACCAAAACAACAGAGCACTTTTGGTCAAGGTTAGCCCATCAATTTTAATGTATGCCGCTGTATGGGGACAAGCATTAAGGGGCTATACCAGAGTAATGCATGAAAAGTTAGGTGATTTTCGTGAATTTTTTTTAAGATAAAGTACGCGATTGAATATTTGAAACTTCTTCGAACGTATTAAGGTATATTTTAAGCTATATTTTAAGATTTTTTTTTTAGGAAAAAGTTGAAAAATAACGGTGTTATGGGCTGTCTTCGGAGGTGCCAAAAAAGTGACATGATTCCGACCGAATGAGTAGCTGAAACAAAAAAATTCAAAAAGTTTATTGAGTAGAAATATTTCCTATATAATGACCTACGATCTTTGAAAAATATCAAACATTAACAAAATGGCATAATTTTGAAAAAAAAGTTCGTTTTTTAGAAAAGAAATGGTCGTTTTTTAATGCCAAATTGACAATTTTAAACCAATCAGTTTTAATTTCAATTTATACCTGCGAGCAGTCGCTCTTTGGAACGCTGCCATCCAAAAACTATTCAAGATACGACCTTGCCGATTTCACAGGATATTTTTGAAAATATAAACTATCGAAAAAGCAAATAAATTTTTTTTTTTTCTGAAAATGTCACACTGGTATAACCCCTTAATGCAATTATAAATTAAAAGAAATGCTCGAAATTGTCTTTGATACCAAAATGTACTAAATAGTTAAACGTAGTAACATACTTATAGTACATACCTTTAAGTATTTTTACTGAAAATTTGTGGTTAATCCATCTGTTTCTTTAGATTTCATAACACCACTTTTCAGTGGATATTAGGGAGATCAACAATGGAATATTATAGAAATTATGGGATTTTAAAAAATGACGTGGGTTTTTGCGGCAGTAAAAATGCTAAATTCACAACACTTGAGTAATATTTTGTAAATTCTCAGCCATTGGCAGCTGGTTTCCGGAGGCAACGCCCAAAAAAGATGAAAAAATATGACATTTTTCAAAAGGATAACGCTACCATTTACGTTTCTAAAATGCTTTGAGGAGCGCAATCTCTCGAATAAAAAGTGTCTTGAATGCAGTCTTAATTTGAGTCCGACGGAGAACCTTTGCGTGTACATATCTCGAACAATGTATGGACAACAAGCCCAAAAGCCAACATTATAGGATAAATTTATGGAAAAGAAGCCCAAAGATAACAATATAAGACTGTCCTAGAGCTCAAGTTGGGCACTCAAAATGTTTGAGATTATTTTGATCATACGAAAGCAAAATTTAATGAACTCGATGCCAAATCGTATTTTTGAAATAACTAATTTATAAAAATTAAAATGGAGAATCATATCACACATTGACCGAAAAACTCAACTACAGGCACAAGGGTCCACATATTCGATGGGCTTGAATTGTTTCGTTTCGATTTGGAAAACTTTTGGTAATAAAATGGCACACTTTAAAGGCATTATTCATACAAAGCTCTATCCAGTTATATTAATTCGTACTTTATTTGTAATACTATATGGGGAACACGTGACTAAAATAGTATATAATATATTTAGCAACTTTTAGGAAAACCGTTATATGGTCAATCGGCAGAGTTATCATCCAATTTCGCAAATCAAAAAAAAATTGTTCTGTGCAAATTTGTGTAACATAGCTTTATTTGTCTGGAAGATATGTACTTCAAACTTATTAGTTGGCAGAGCCACTTTTTAAAGATTTTAAAATCGTTGATACCATTCCTTAATGTGATTCGTATTGCTAAATTTGAGTTCATTATCATAATTTACCTCTTCAAAACTTCTTATGGTGCCAAGGAAGGCGTCTTTCATGAAAATATCTTAACAATTACTCAAGTTACAAATAACACGTTCGGACGGGCAGATGAACAGATGGACAGACTGACAACTCTTTTACTCTTCGAACCATAGTTCTGCATATAAATTTACTTATAAGCACTTACACTTCCAATAGTTATTACTCTTGAAAGATCAACGGCTCCTCGTACTCATTGTGCCATTATTCGTGATGTTAGTAACGAGTGTCATAAAATTCAAATAAGAATTATTAAAATTGCATAAAGCAAAGTCAATGTTGCGGACAAGCAACGAAGAAAAAGCGGCGAAATTCAGGCGAGATAACATGAAAGCGCGGAAAAAGCTGCTAAAATCGACAAAACCAAAATTAAAACGCCAAAAACACCAGAACAACAAAAAATAGCGCAATGCAAAAAACGGAACAAATAACGGCACAAAAAACTTTCGCATCATACTGCGAATATTTTTTGGTTTCATGCAAATTTCTACGCGCCAAAAAATCGAAAGTGCTAACGATTTTTGTATGTCCCCAAAGTCAAAATTCACCGCCAAAAAGCTGCAGCAGCAAAGAGCAAGCCCCCAAAATGAACGGTATTTAAGCCACGCGCTAAGAGGGGTGGGGTACGCATTACAGAAAATCGAAAAGTTGAGTTCCGGGAAATGTATGTGGAATGCCAAACTTCGCCGATTTTCCCGGCAACAGAAGCAGCACTTAAGCGGTTCAACTCATACTTTGGCAATGTTGCAGCATTTGCAACATGCCACACTCACCCACTTTCAGTGTGTTGCTGTTGCGTTAATGACTACAAAAACACAACAACACGTAAGCGTCGCAGTGAATTGCAGTATGCTACAAAAACAACAAAAAATGCATGCGTTGGAAACAGTGCTGTATTTTTTCCATGCTTTTCTTTTTGTTTATTTATTTTTTGTTTTTGGTGAAAATTTAGAGTTTTGCACGTACAGACTTCTCGCGCATAGATTTACCAAGTTATTTAAGCATTTAATTTACGTTAATATGGACTAAAGATTCCCGGCAATTGTGCTAAATATATAGTTGTAGGTTGCATAGATGTTTCAGTGTTACATGGAGGGGTAAGTAAGTATGAAAGTAATCTTGCATTAGCATCCTGCATAGCATCCTGTGTCTTATCTAGAGCGATAATAGAGTTGACCGATATTCGCGCGTTTTTTATCTTATTCAATATTTAATCTATTTTTGGTATAAATCCACACTTTGTCCGTCGTCCAATAAACGGCGCTAATATTGAATGCAAAATTTTTATCGAATACGGTGACTATTTAAGGGAAAGTTCGATACCTTTTTATAGAGAAAGTTACTATGAATCAAGATTCAAGTTTAATTTCGTTCATTATTCAAGATTGGATTAACTATTTAAAAATATAAGCAGTAATGCGATTGTGAAGCATTCTATGAAAGTGTGCTCATTATATAATTTCATACCCTACTCTAACTGCATTATGCAAATTTTATACCCAAAAGTTCTTTATATTCTAAAACTTTGAAAGTTTACGCAACAGTTCATCGATATTTCATGGTATCCGTTTTTAGGTCCACCGCATTTTTTGTTATTTCTTAGCGATTTGCCGCACCCTAAGCATAATACCATCACTAAGTTTCTCTGAGTAGTTTCGTAAAGAAGACACGAGATGTTTTGCGAGACGAAAAACTTATTTTTTTAACTATTTAATTGTTTCTTATATATAGCATATTTCAATTCTTCTTCTTTTTATTGCATACGAGGTGTGACAATTAAGTAATGAGACAGATTCCATAAAAACCGTATATTTGAAAATTATTCCACAACTCTGTCATCCCCTTCAAAGTAGTCCCCTTGGGCAGCTCTGGCATTTCTGGAACGCTTCGACTGTGATGTCCGCGAGTACCCTCGTTACGGCCGCCTGAATGTCCATAATCGACTCAAAATGGATTCCTTTGACCACCGATTTTATTTTAGGAAACAAAAAAAGTCACAGGGTGACATGTCGGGCGAATAAGGTGGCTGTTGCAACACGGCGATCCCTTTAGAGGCCAAATACTGGGACACGTTGAGGGCGGTGTGGTGCGTTGTCGTGATGAAGGATCGAGTTACAAGCGATGTCTGGGCGCACCCTGTTGATTCGTTTTCGCAATCTTTCGAGTACTTGTCAATAGTAGACTTGATTCACAGTTTTCCCCGGTGGAACGAATTCTTTGTGGACGATTCCACGACAATCAAAAAAGGCAATAATCATCGTTTTCACCTTCGACTTTCTCATTCCAGCTTTTTTCGAGTGGGGGGCGGGCGGGGACAACCATTGTGAGCCTGGGCACGACTAAGGGCACTATCACCATACACTCTTACAATTTTAGCGTACGTTTCCGAAGCTGTTTCTCCCAATCTGGCGCAAAATTTTATCGCGACGCGTTGCTCTTGATTTCGTTTTTCCATTTTCCTACTCAACTTGACGCAGCAGGCGAACTAAACAAGCTAGAGCGATGGTACATATATCAAAGGGGAGGGCTGCCGGAAAAACAGAAAGGGAATAAAGCCAAGCATTGAAATCATTCGGATTACTTAATTGTCAAACCTCGTAATTTAGAACAGCGCGCCAGTCATTCCTCCTTTTAGCTATAACCAGGACCTTTTCTACCTGGTCTTTCCAACGGATTCGAGGTCTTTCTTTTGCTCTGAGTCGAATACATAACCTTTATCTCGAAAACTCGTAACGCTGACTCATCAGATGTTGTCATCGCCCATGCTTCTACACAATATAGCACAACGAGGATGATGAGTGACTTGTAGAGTTGGGTCTTTGTTCGTTAAGAGAGGACCTTATTTCTCAATTTCCTACTCAGTTCGAAGTAGTATCTGATGGCAAGAGTTATTCTGAGTTGGATTTCGAATCATCGGCATATGCCAGCAATTACACTATTGTAGAAGATTGTACATTCTTTCTTTAGATTTGCAGCTCGAGTTATATTCTTCTGGAGTAGATTGAAGAAGCCGCACGACAGGGAGCCGTGTCTAAAACCTCGTGTGGCATCGAACGGCTCGGAGAGGTTCTTTTTGAAAAAACTTCAGCTTTATCTAACACCACCAAAGCTCTTTTGCCTTCTCTCTAACACTTTACGATTTTCAAGCACCATGTCCTTTACTTTTTAATATTTTCGTCAGTTGAAGAGGCCGAAGGTCACCCTAACGAGGCATGTCTTCAACGATCTATCGTCCGTCTTTGAAGGATATGTACCACTCATAGGCCTGTGTTTTTAATAAAACTGAATAATCGTAAGCCTTTTACACCATTAATAAAGATTCCGTATACGATTTTTAGACAAATTCTTTGTCCGATATTTTAATCCATTGTAAAAATCGCAACGCTAGAATGAACCGACTTAAGCAGCTGCTGTGAACAAATTTTTTGGCAGATCTCGCTCATACTGGGCATAGTAATTAAGGACAGCCCTACCAACTCATTAAAATAAATTTTTTTGAAATATCATTTATAAAGTCGTACATATTCATAAATTATTATTTCTTAGGAGCGAAAAGCTTTCATCATATATTTATTTATGACCAATCCATAGCAGAGGTTATAAGATCAGGATAAATCTTTTCTTCGCAGTTCCATTAGTTTGATGATTTTCAATCAAAGCCTTCGTTCATGTTCTGCGGAACTCGAAATATGCAGATGTAAGAGAAATAAAGTCCACCGTGTCCATTCCGAAGCCTTTGGGGGCATCACGCTATTGGCGAAAGGAATCGAGGTTGCATAAAGGCAATGCGTCGTGATGCGTTCCGAGTCACGCATAAATAACTGAAATGAGTGAACGTCGACGCATTCGTTGTCGCAATAAATTGCCAGCAGCAGCAACAACAGCGATAGCAACAACAGCAAGCGTATCTGATAATCGTGCAACTGCCAGCGATTGTTGCTGCAACGTGATTACTGCTTTTACAGTTGCATATTATTCCAGCTGTTTATTGTGGCTGCCACCGATGCAGCGACGACTGCTTTTTGCATTCTCGCCTGCTGAATGTAGCATGTTGACATGTTGATATGCCGCATGCCGCATGCCGACGCAGCGCGACTTCGTTTGCCTGATATTATGATAAATTCGTATGTAGTTTGCTTATATAACAGTAAACCGTTCGCGCCATGTGCCACTCATCTTATTTGCAATGTCCTTCATTTGCCTTACTGTGCGTGCAACAGCAACAACAAGAGCAGCAGTAATAAGAACGCACTGCTTTTCCACGCATAAATTTCGTTTTTTGCTGTCAGCGTGGCCATAGCAAACTGACAAGCGTGCTGACGCATACACACACATATAAAGGGTGATTTTTTAAGAGCTTGATAACTTTTTTAAAAAAAAAAACGCATAAAATTTGCAAAATCTCATCGGTTCTTTATTTGAAACGTTAGATTGGTTCATGACATTTACTTTTTGAAGATAATTTCATTTAAATGTTGACCGCGGCTGCGTCTTAGGTGGTCCATTCGGAAAGTCCAATTTTGGGCAACTTTTTCGAGCATTTCGGCCGGAATAGCCCGAATTTCTTCGGAAATGTTGTCTTCCAAAGCTGGAATAGTTGCTGGCTTATTTCTGTAGACTTTAGACTTGACGTAGCCCCACAAAAAATAGTCTAAAGGCGTTAAATCGCATGATCTTGGTGGCCAACTTACGGGTCCATTTCTTGAGATGAATTGTTGTCCGAAGTTTTCCCTCAAAATGGCCATAGAATCGCGAGCTGTGTGGCATGTAGCGCCATCTTGTTGAAACCACATGTCAACCAAGTTCAGTTCTTCCATTTTTGGCAACAAAAAGTTTGTTAGCATCGAACGATAGCGATCGCCATTCACCGTAACGTTGCGTCCAACAGCATCTTTGAAAAAATACGGTCCAATGATTCCACCAGCGTACAAACCACACCAAACAGTGCATTTTTCGGGATGCATGGGCAGTTCTTGAACGGCTTCTGGTTGCTCTTCACCCCAAATGCGGCAATTTTGCTTATTTACGTAGCCATTCAACCAGAAATGAGCCTCATCGCTGAACAAAACACGCGCGCGAAACACATTTCGAACCGAACACTGATTTTGGTAATAAAATTCAATGATTTGCAAGCGTTGCTCGTTAGTAAGTCTATTCATGATGAAATGTCAAAGCATACTGAGCATCTTTCTCTTTGACACCATGTCTGAAATCCCACGTGATCTGTCAAATACTAATGCATGAAAATCCTAACCTCAAAAAAATCACCCGTTATATATACAGTTATAGGACGAGTGGAAGCAACGCTTCGACGAAATGAAGATTTAAGTAAAAATCAAGTTGAAAATTATTCGAAAAATACACAGGCAAGCAATAACTCCAGCAACTAGTGATGATGGGCGGGAATTAAATTGTTGTTGTTGTAGCTGTTATGGTTGCCACATAGCGTAACACACTGCCAAGTATGTATATATGTATGTAAGCTGTTGCATGATGGACAGTCCACGCATATCGCTTCGTTGCACACACGAACAGCTGTCAACAAGTTAACTTCAGCTGCATTGCCAACAACAATAAAAATGCTAAAAGCAAACTGCGCAATTTCCAACAAAGCAACAACAACAACAACCAATACTGTGCTGCACTGTCGTTAATGTTCTACTTATTTACTTAAGTAGGTGTGCACTAGGGTATGGATGCATAATTCCCGTTAGTGGAATATTATTGAAAAGGCAAGAAGAAAATTATTTTTATCTTTAAAATGGCAAGTTAATGGGTTATCACTACACTAAATCCAGTTGCAAAATATTTTCTATTTAAAAGATATTTTCTTCGTAATTGTGTGCCATCAACTAGAAAATAGAAATACCCTTGAAGCTGATTAAGATGAAAACGGATAAACCTCGTCTTACAGCTCATTATTTCAACAATTTCCTGCGGGTGTTTACATGCAAAACACTGCAACACTGATTCATAACAGGTATTATCGAAATAATCGGATCACCGACATGGTACCGGAGTGTGATGTTGAATCTTTATTAGGGGCATCTTATTCGTTCCTCAGACAATAGAGTTTATATAACCAAAACGGTCCCAGATATAGGTCCAATATAGTATTACAAGTTGGGTAAGGTTAGAAATCAGATCCCTCAGCATGGCAGGGAGCACCCCTAAACTTTTATAAACAGTCTTTTGTGAAGCCAAACGAAAAAATATTTCCGTTGGATATCAGCTATCTGCTAAACGCCCTGAACCTATTACAAATCGGGCTAGGCTTTTTACTTATATTTCCGCTATTTCGCCTGGATGTCTAATAATATGAAATCCGAGGTTTCCTGGCGTGATATGGAAAAATGTTTAAATGAATTTATCTCATATTTTTCCAAACTGCTGATCCAGAATCTCATAAAATGTTCAATGAATCTCAATCGGACAGTATCTAGTTAGAAGTCCTCAAACAATTGAAAGGTGGACCTTGTTAAGAGCAAAGAGTTCTCTAAACCTCTTACAATTTGCTCAAAGCCAGACCGATCTTATGACTGCACAGCTCCTGGTAGTTGACCAACGCTTTCTGAGCTGGTCTGAAACCCAAAAGTTTATTAGGAAATCACAAGAAGCCAACGGAGCTTCTTTTCATTCCCCTTTCGGAGTTATTGAGACTAAATTACCTATCCCAGCAGACTTGTCGCTAGAAATATGGAGTCTAGACATCCTTTCACTAGTCTTGAATGCACCGGCAGCGAACTCAAATCTTACACCGCTGCTCTACTATCGAAGTGGATAGTCACTATTCTGAAGGAGGCTGCGCTCCGGAACAGTCTATCTGTTACTTTTATGGCAGTCACCACCACTTGAAAGACGCTGAAGCCATCAGGAAATATAAAATTGGGTCTGATGGAAAGTCTTCTACAGTATAATCCTCCATCAACTCTGCTGCAAGCCTTAATACATCCGTAAAAAAAAGCTCACCACCCCTCTCTTCCAGCGAATCCATTAGGGTTTAGTAGGTTATGAGTTTAGTCCCTTAACTAATCTTGAGGTCACAGGCAGAGAACTTAAGACTAACATCACTATTCTACTATCGAAGTGGATAGTCACCATTCTGAAAGAGGCTCTCCGAAGCAGTGGATATTTATATGGACGCTACAGTCGTCAGGAAGCAAGTCCTTCCCTTCTATATCTCTCTCTGAGAGAGAGAGATCTCTAAAGTATATAAGCAGAGAAGCGAGAGACAGATCAAGGCTGTATGTAGAACTACCTATTTGGCAGCAAGGTCCTTCCCTCCTATATCTCTCTCTGAGAGAGAGAGATCTCTAAAGTATATAAGCAGAGAAGCGAGAGACAGATCAAGGCTGTATGTAGAACTACCTATTTGGCAGCAAATTATTTGCGAAGAATCTCTTGGAACCTTTTATCTTTCTGACACTACAGCAACATCAACTAAATAAGATATCATTTTTCGACAAATATCAAAAAATATTGGTTTTTAAAAGCAACGGACTTTCAACAGTTAAACCTGCCTGCAAAGGTAAGCGTCCGTCTGATGAAGAGACAACCACAGCTTCCTTGAAAAGAATGCCTCAAGGAGACAAGCTTTCATCATCACATGATCAGAATACAAAAAAAGTTGTAACTAACTGAAAATATCACGAAAAATATATTCTGGAAATCCTGGATATATTCCAAAACAACTGTGATCTAAGTTCTTACTTGGATTATCCAGCATTTGAGAAAGGTGAAATTGTCGATTTTATTTTTATATATGTATGAATATAAAGGCCCTGACCACCTGACATCTGAACAACACTCCCAGGTATCATATAGTGAAACAACAGAAAGGAAAGTCGAAAAATAGTGAAGATGTTTCTTTGATCGAATGTGGACATTACTTAGAGAGCATATTTCTTACAGTCTCTACGTATTAAATTCCAGATTTTGTGAGATTACTAAGTTCTGTTGAACTGGCATCGAATTAACTTATCTTTCGTAAAACTTGTTGAAAGCATGTATATATGTATTGTATATACAGGTTTTTTGAAATATACTTCAAAATTATGCAATTATCCACTTCCACGCTACTGTTCTGTATCTCTCATAATATTGCTAAAATGACGTCATTCTCGCCTTAACGCATCAAAGATATTCATTTTTAACATCGCATTCGTGTCGCGTACCCTTATACTTGCTTAAGTCCACTATATTCGTTTATATAAACTCCAACACACGGCCGTACTGTCTTTATCATACTGCCTATCGCGTCTTCTGTTGTTATTGTGACACTTGACGTTGCATGAAATTACGCGGAAATGTCAACAAAATAACGAAAATATTAAAGCTCTGCTTCAGAATGTCAACGTGAACATTTAAATTTAATGAAAGAAAAAATACAATATTGAAGAGAACTGATAACAGAGCATTTTTTAATTTAAAGAAAAAAATAAAACACATAGTGATAAAAATTATACACATTTTTACGGATCTGCAGAAGTAACCCATGGTCACTGTAAGCCAACAGCTACACAACATGTTGTTATAAAGCTTGACAAAATTATTCGTGATAATCACTTTTCTGTAAAATTGTACTCTAAAAAATGTAGAGAGTACTTCATAATTTTCCACTTATCAAGATTTTGGGTTAGGAAATTTTATTATACGTAAAAGATATTTATTATTATAAATGATATTTATATATGGTATTACCTGTCTTCGAGTCGCCTGTATTGAATTGGATTGTAACGAATTGGAGAGTAACGAATCGCACAAACTATGCGAGATGCTCAAACAAATGGGAAGCACTTGTGATGCAATTTTGCACTAACATGTATTCTGACGCATAGATGGATAGAAAGATAGGAAAATTGAGGTTTTGCACCGCGACCTATGGTCTATTGTGCCCTGCCTCATGCACATATGGTCACAGCATGCAGAACAACTCCAAGAGCCTGCTGGGCGCGACTAAGGTAATGTGATCGCTGTCCACGTAGATTGAAACTAGGGTCTTGAGCCTGCTTCTAGGCAATCGTGTTCCATGTCACTATGCCATGAGACCTTGCCCATGTTAAACAAGTTTTTCGTGAGCCTGTAGTGCCCATATAGAACGCGACAATGAGGTGGAATTTGTCTCGAGGGAGGTTGATCATTTCGAATTCCTGTTATCTACTGCCAATGCTGTTTTCTCCCCACTCTCTCCTACCACTATAGCTTTAAGAGAATCTGCTATATTTTAGATAAAATTCTTACTTTCTACGTTGATTAAATACGATATATTTAATTAAAACTATATAAGTACAAAAATATTACTTCGATTAATTTATCTATTCTCCTCCAACCTACAGCAGGTTTACTCAGCACCACTCGAAGACAACTTACTATACATAACGGGTGATTTTTTTGAGGTTAGGATTTTCATGCATTAGTATTTGACAGATCACGTGGGATTTCAGACATGGTGTCAAAGAGAAAGATGCTCAGTATGCTTTGACATTTCATCATGAATAGACTTACTAACGAGCAACGCTTGCAAATCATTGAATTTTATTACCAAAATCAGTGTTCGGTTCGAAATGTGTTTCGCGCGCGTGTTTTGTTCAGCGATGAGGCTCATTTCTGGTTGAATGGCTACGTAAATAAGCAAAATTGCCGCATTTGGGGTGAAGAGCAACCAGAAGCCGTTCAAGAACTGCCCATGCATCCCGAAAAATGCACTGTTTGGTGTGGTTTGTACGCTGGTGGAATCATTGGACCGTATTTTTTCAAAGATGCTGTTGGACGCAACGTTACGGTGAATGGCGATCGCTATCGTTCGATGCTAACAAACTTTTTGTTGCCAAAAATGGAAGAACTGAACTTGGTTGACATGTGGTTTCAACAAGATGGCGCTACATGCCACACAGCTCGCGATTCTATGGCCATTTTGAGGGAAAACTTCGGACAACAATTCATCTCAAGAAATGGACCCGTAAGTTGGCCACCAAGATCATGCGATTTAACGCCTTTAGACTATTTTTTGTGGGGCTACGTCAAGTCTAAAGTCTACAGAAATAAGCCAGCAACTATTCCAGCTTTGGAAGACAACATTTCCGAAGAAATTCGGGCTATTCCGGCCGAAATGCTCGAAAAAGTTGCCCAAAATTGGACTTTCCGAATGGACCACCTAAGACGCAGCCGCGGTCAACATTTAAATGAAATTATCTTCAAAAAGTAAATGTCATGAACCAATCTAACGTTTCAAATAAAGAACCGATGAGATTTTGCAAATTTTATGCGTTTTTTTTTTTAAAAAAGTTATCAAGCTCTTAAAAAATCACCC
The DNA here is from genome assembly GCF_023373825.1 of Bactrocera dorsalis. NCBI lineage: Eukaryota > Metazoa > Arthropoda > Insecta > Diptera > Tephritidae > Bactrocera > Bactrocera dorsalis. The sequence continues at coordinate 88,801,094 of NC_064303.1, forward strand.
TTTATAAATCAATTTAAGCTGATCTCCACCTTGAGCATTAGTTATTAAATAATTTATATTCAAGTTGTTAATAAACTGCATACATACGTATTGGCAAAGTCCAGTTACCTGCCTACCAGAAAAACAATACGTTTACTAAATCAGATTATAAAAAACTTCAGTTAGGAGACATAAAAAATATTAAAAATATTCGATAATTATCGAAGAATTAGACATAATCTGTAAGTATTACACCGATTGAGATACATTAATAATGTATGAAATAATAATAATATTTTCTATTACCATTTTGGAACTCAAATCTATAGCTAAACAGGCGTCAAAAGCCTTGAATGTATATAATATGTAACAAATTTAATCGGAAAGTTTACGAGAAAGATTGGCGTTAGGGTAAGGCCGCAACCCCATGATTTTAGGCATTACACTTGACAGCTTTCTTCACTTCGCATACAACCGCTATCACCTGGCTGTAGATACGCAGGCGAAGAGACCTCAGACATGTCAGAATACTGCCCTCTGTACGATTACAGGTTGCCTCTTGATGTCTCATAGTGAAGTCTTCATGCTTCCGGTTAGGAAACGATCAGAACACTGATCCAACAAACTTCAGACATGCATTAACCGCAATTCACAGCGGAGCCATTGACACTTTTACTGCTTTTCAAAAAATGATAAAATATTTGGAGTCAAACCACATTAAATAGTAGACGAAGAGCTCGAATTGCCCCGAGAATCTAGATTGACTTCGTTATAGATACAGTAGCAGGTTGAACTCCCACTTATCCAGAATTTACCCCGACATACAATGTGCAATGAGTCCTCGCATTATAACTACTAACCACATCTTATAATTATAAGAACTCCTACCGGCAGTGTGAAAATGGATGAAATCGGAAAATAACCCGTCTCACTCATCATATAACGGTACTCTTAAAAACTTCTAAAAGCGCAAGAGACATTAAATTTTACCTCAGAGAAAGCATGCCAGCTTTAGGGCAACCGGCGTGAAAATTGATCGATGATTTGTACTTGGAACTCTTCTCTATTTCACAGTATGAAAATGTTCGAAACGCCTACTTTCCATATAGCACAACTTTAAATTCTCTCTGATACTTTCACTTTCCAGTAAACAAATCAAGTAGTGCTGAAATCCCTAAGTACCGAATATGTGGACCCCAGCATTTATAGTTGAATTTGACCGTAAATATCGGACCGGATGTAGGATATACAATTGAAATTCAGAGAGAATCCTTATGTATCAAAAATTGGTTAAATCGGGTCAATACTTCCTTGAGCCCCTATATACGTATTATAAAGATTTTCAAACTTTCGTGTATCTTTGTGGACGAAAACTAGCCGCCATATACCTAATATCAGTATTTTCGGACGTCCGGCTGACTTTGCTCCATATGATTGGTGATTGTGAGATACCTTAATGAAACCCAAGGTACATTTTTTTAGAACTCTCATAAACTACATATAATATTTACGTTTAATAATAATAGACCTAATTTGGAATTTGTTGGCCGGTGTATGAGTTATTCGGACTGCGATCCTCTCGTTGACGTTTTACACCTTAAGGTATTTCCCTGGGCACCCGAATTTAGTTACTTCCTTACTTGTGAATATTTGTTTTCCCGGCATGCGCTCATTGTCGTAATGTTTTCTTTTTTTTTAATTACATAAATATATTTTTTACATGCGCTTAAATGCTTCAAAAAGTTCCATTTTCTTAGGGCGTTAAAAACAAGTAAACACTTATTTAAAGACATGTACAAGAACAGCATCCCACACTGCCTGAGAGACAAAATTTTAGCACCAAGTTTTCCTTATCTTCTCCAAGTGACAATGCTCATTTGTTTATTGATATACACCCACGCATATGCTTTATCACTTTCACTCCCACGCTAATGATTATTTGCCTTTAATAATTTGTGTAAATAAATAAAAAAGCCATTATTTCACTTATTTGTAGAGCGTGTGGCGAAGCTTTTAAAAATTTCATTTCATTTAATAAAACACTCGCTACCATTGAGAAATAATAGCACCACAAACGCTTAAAAGCTGAAACTTGGAAGGAATGTTCGAGCATGTCCATCTCATACTAGATTCGGAAAATAACACAGAGGAATAGGTAGACTCTGCCACAATACGAATTTCAGAATTTTCTTCCTTGCTGCTCCTACTAGGGGGTCGAATGAATACGCTAATTTTAGGAGAAGCTTTTAAGCGGCTTTAAAACACTAGCTCGTTTAAGAATTATCTAATTTAAAGTAATATGTGTTTGGTTAAGGTTTAACTTTTATACCCTGAACAGGGTAAGTATGAGAACTGCCCCGCCACAATGTCAAAATCGGGATTGACAACTTTAACGCCAAGGTGGGCAAAGAAGACAACTTTAACACAACGGTCGGTAAATTCAGACTCCACGATGAAACATCCACGAATGGGTTGAGACTGATTGACTTCGCGGGTCCAGAAATATGGTTTTCCGTAGTACTAGATTCCAGTATAAAAAAATTCACCAAGCTGTCTGACTGTCTCCGGATCAAACAGCCGATCGATCGTGTAGTGATAGATGGAAGACACGTATTCAGTGTTCTAGACGTGCGTACGGTCCGAATTCCTAACATTGATTTGGCGACTAACAGAAGGTTTCACGACCAGAGCACACTCTTGTAGAACTCCCAAAGGTTATCTAGTAATTGATGGCCAGAGCATACCAAAATCGGTGGCGAGAAAGAAGACCATGCGCCAAATCTTGGAAAAGACCAGTGAAAAGACGCTCGACACACACCACCTTTTCGTCTAATTCAAAACTGCTTGTGACATCACGAAAAGGAGATGATTTCATGCCGCTTTGACTGAATTCGGTATCCGTTGAGTAATACCCAAAGCTTCGCCAGTATCAGGAAGGACGAGGTTTCAGATAAGGTGACTCCCAAGCGTGCGACTTCTTCAATCTACTCCTGGACAAAATAATTCGAGCTACTGGCTGAATCGAGAAGGTACCATCTTCTATAAAAATTTACAGCTGCTGACGTACGCCGATCATAAAGACAGCCGCTGCTAAATCTGCTTTCTCCAGACTAAGTAAGGAAGTGAAGCAAACGGGTCTCGAAGTGAACGAAAGCAAGACAAAATATCTCCTGTCATCAAACAAACAGTCATCGCACTCGCAACTAGGCTCTCAACTCACTGTTGATAGTCATAACTTTGAAGTCGTAATTTCATCTATCTTGGAACCAGTATCAACAGCAGCAACAATGTCAGCCTCGAAATCTATTAAAGAATAACTCTTGCCAACAGGTGGTACTTGAGACTGAGTAAGCAATTGTGGAGTAAAGTCCTCTCTCGACGAAAAAATCCATACTCTATATGTCACTCATTATTCCCGTCATGCTTTGTGGTATAGCGCCACAACATCTGATGTGTCGACGATGCGAGTTTTCGAGAGAAAGGTTCTGCGAAAGATTTATGGTCCTTTGCGGATTGGCAACTGTGCATATCGCATTCGATGGAACGATGAGCTGTACGAGTTCTATGACGACATAAAGCTACAATACCAACTGAACAATAGGAATAATGCTTTTCCATTTGACGAGATATCTTCAAAAAATTGGGCACGATTATTGTCTAAGACAATTATTCAATCTCCGAAAAAAGTATTCAGATCGGATCACCAAAGCTTATAGCTGCCATACAACCTGACCAATCAAAGAATTTCTACGGAATCCTTTGTTTGTATTTGTGAAGAGTATTATATCTTTGGTGCTACCGAAGTTAGCGTTTTTCTCGTCTTCAGCTAATTTTAAGGTCCCGAGTGTGTTTCGGCTATTACACAAAGGTGACCCGAAATAGTTAAAGTACTCGATTACTCATATAAGAATAAGTTATGCCCAAAATTTGAAAAAATTCCAAGAAAAATTATGACTTTTGAACTGGTTATAAAATCCTTTGCCTTTTCAATAGGAAACCATTGTGCAAGCGTTTTCCATAAGTTAACCTACAAACATATAGTTCAATTTGCAAATAAGAAAACAGCAAGAGAATTAATTAAAAATTCCCCACATTCATTACAACAATTGCCATATCAACCTTCCCTTTACTTGGGGCATGTAAGAAGCAGGACTAACGGGAAAAATCATCATTCGTTTCTCGCAAACACAAAAGCATAATTAATTTTCGCATGCGTCACTCTCCCATGTTACGTGTATGCTGCTCATTGCACTCTTTCATTTCATTATGTAAACGCTGAGTTGTGAATTGTTCGTCTTTCATCGTCTTCGTCTTTGGCTTTTTAAATATATGTAAGTACACTTCTTCTTCTTCTTCGTGTTGCTGCAAGTGCGCTGCATTAACCATAAATTAAATTCTCTCGCTGTTGCGCAGCAGATTTTCCATTTCATTATGCGTCAAGTTTTTCCACACAGTTTTCCCCTTTTTCATTTCACGTCAAGTCCCGTTCACGCCCTCAGTACACCACAATATTCATTATACCGTTATTTCCACGCTTTCATCATCAAACTCTTTACTTGCAACAAGTGAAACTTCACATACTTTATTTATACCTAAGTGCTTTCGTTTGTTCGCTTTCCTTCACTTTTCTTTCGTAACATTTCTTCTAACTTCACAATTTTCAGACACGTGTTTCATGTTCGTCCATGAAGTACCGCTTTGGGAAAGTTTACTAAATTATAGCTCTCACAAGAATTATGGCAACTTAATTCTGACGTTTTGATATCTTAGCTAAATTTAGTTTTCAACACAGGGGAGCCTTGTATTGTTATTAAAGAAGTCAGTAGTTTCATGAAGAAATCTTCAATATGGATATATTATAAAATCTAATTAATTAATCCAACTAAATATATTTGCTAAAGTAGCGAGTGGGTTTAGGAAATAAGACGAAACGATTCTTTTGCATATGGCTCAAACACCTCACGACTTCCGCTCTTAGACCAAGTATCCTCTGGGTAGCCAAAAACCATCCGGTTAGGCAAGCTAAAGTGAGAAGGCGAAGAATCCCTCCCCATTGTTGTGCGCTGAGCTTGGGACCCGCCTCGTAGAACTCACTCCCAATGAAAGGAAGAAAAGAGCCTCCGGTGAGAGATGCCTCTTTGGATGCCGACCATGTCGCTCTCGCGACTTTTGTCAGTCATATCTTCAAACTCGTAGATAATTTCGTCTATCTTGGAACCAACATTAACACCAACAACAATGTGAGCATCGCAACCCGACTCAGAATAACTCTTGCCATCAGGTACTACTTCGGACTGAGTAGGGAATTGAGAAGTAAAGTCCAAACTCTACAAGTCACTCATCGTCCCCGTCGTGCAATATGGTGCAGAGGCATGAACGATGACAACATTTGGTGATTTGGTGTTACAAGTATTCGAGATTTATTGTTTTTGCGCATTGGTAACGGCGAATACCGCAGACGATGGAACGATGACCTGTACGAGAAATACGACAATATTGACATAGTTCAGTCAATTAAAAGAAAGCGGACACGCTAGCTAGGTCATGTAGTCCGAATGGATGATGACACTCCATCTCTGGGAGTGTTCGACGCAGTACCCGCCCGGGAAGCAGAGGATGGGCAAGATCTCCACCCCGTTGGAAAATTCAGGTGAAGAAGGACCTGGCTTCGCTTGCAATCTCCAATTGGCGCCACTTTGTGAAAGGAAGAAACGACTAGCGCGCTGTTGTTAACTCGGCTATAACCACGTATGCGGTTTCTGCGGCAGTAAAGACGAAGAAGTATCAGCGAACGAAAACGGCAGGGCGGTGTGGCAAGAAGTTTTAGTTCATAGAATGCAGTATCAATATGAAAAATTGGCTAAGGTAGCTAAGGTAAGTTAGGAAATGCGTCCTTTCTGCAGCTTGCATACCTTAAACATCTTCACATACTTCAAATAACACACCCTTTATGGCTTCTTGTAAGAAATGAGCGTACAAATCACGTTCATCCCACATGTATAGCCACAAAAGTATGCCTGCCACACAAATTAACTCGAAAGGCAAAATTATGCATGCATGCCACAGGTTTGTTGCCCAGCTTCAAATACACACACACAGTATACTATATGAGGAGTAGTCTTCTACGCGCAACGCAGCTGCAGCAACAGGCCGTGGGTTTACAACTAAAGCTCCATCTGTTGTTTGTTCCTGTCACTAAAGAATTTCAATAATTGCGAACTTTGAACACAAAGCAGACGACGGGCCTCCCACACACATGCCCCGAGTGTCACAAGCTTTTCGCCAGCACAATCACGAAGGTATCTCGTACATTTTATTTGATGGCATTTGCGTGGGCTTATATGAACGCCTACATAATAATATGAGTTACGCTAATGTTGTTGTATTTTTAAGAAACCTAAGCTCTGAATTTATTCGTATTTTAGTATTCTATATAAGTTATAAAATACATAAATATGAATTAAAATAGTATAAGATATCTTAAAATGTCTCTTTTTTCACGAATATTAATTTGTTGGAGAGCTTACCTCTCTAAGTTATTTAAATAAAGTGTTCGTAAGTGTAATGTCAATATTTTACTTTAAATAGCGGTATCGTCCTAAAAATTAAAAAAGAAGATATGAAGATATTTTTGGGGTTATGAATGAACGAAATGAAAATTCGATAAAGTCCAACTGCTGGGTGCTGGCGAAGCGATGTGTTCCCTATTTGGAAACATGTAGCCAAGGGCCTTCAAGCTGCGTCTGCAGTCTGCTTTGCAGTCTATTAGCAGGTGGTCGGGTCGAAGCGATGTGATCGCTATTTGGAAACATGTATCCAAGGGCCTTCAAGCTGCGTCTGCAGTCTGCTATGCAGTCTATTAGCAGGTGTTCTGGTGTTTCAGGCTAGGCCCATGTTGTATAAAATGCTTTTTCAGCTTGCAGTAGGCAATGTAGAATGCGACAAGTAGTCTGAATTTGTCCTTAAGGCGGCTAATAACATATTTAAACCTCCTGAGGTTGCAACCTCTCATTAGCAACTTGGCATGTCGTATGCTTTGTAGTTGTTGCCAATATCTCTCTCAGCCTACTCCTTCTTCCTTTCGGAGCAGCTCCTTTATGGCGCTTTTAGCGCTAAGTACGGTTATACGTTCGTTGCGATATTTTTGTTGATTTATCTGTATGCATCAACTTTTTCTGCCAAAAATTCTCAGAAAACAAATAGCTATGGCGAGTTTGGTGCGTGGTGGTGCAACTCCTGCACGTATTCGTTCCGATGTTTTCGAGCCGTCAGTGTACCACTTGAATGTACTATCCCTAAGCAGTAGCTCGAGAGTGAAATCATTTCATTCAGCCTTGCTACTTAGCGAAACCTTGAACTTTTTGGTGAAGTTTACTCTTTTGGTAATACTGGCCCTTGAGAGAAGTCCGCTGTGACGAGATTACTTTACCTCTTCTACATTACTCTGCTGTCAATTATAGCATTGTGTGTTTGGCTGCCAATTACTAGGGGTAGTGGTGTGAACTAAAGCAGGCTGCCGTCGGATAAGTGCGTATGCGTACGAAGACGTCGCAGCTTCTATAGTTGGATCCCTACCGAAATCTACGATGCTTTTAAGGCCCAAGCCACTGGGGTTAGGTTTGGCAAACAAACTGATTTCTTGTGAAGCCCCGAATAGTCCCACTTGAACTGCTAGAGGCGCTTGTCTATTGTGTTGCCAAAACTCCTAGGAATGGATCAAGAAACGCTTATCGAGGAAACGCCTAAAGACTACCACAAATTTATTCAGGTGGCTAATATCATTTTCAGGTAATTCGCCGAGTTCTACTTATGTTATATGAGTCATAGTAGAATCACAATAAGTGAGTATCTTAGTCGATCAAATAACGCGGTTTTATAGTAGGAGGAAACATCGAAAGCCGGAATGCGAAACTTTAATACGCCAAGCCTAACTTAAACTCCCAGTTCAAGACTCTCCCACAGAACCACCAGTTAAGTATTACTTGACATGACATTCAAGTTAAGTTTTGTGCGAACTGACGGACGCTTTATCTGTGGAAAAGTTTCAGTTTTGTCATTATGAAAGCAGACGCTTAGCTAACAGCATTCCTGTTTTGTTCAGAGTCTTCAATATCCTCTGGACACGTCGGACAGTTGGGTTTAATGTCATTATGAATCTTTCAAGGTAGCTTCTAAAGCACTCATGTCCACTAAGTATTTAGCTCAGATGAAAATACAGGTTCCCATGTCGTTTGTCTATCCACTTGTGGATGTCCGGAATAAGTCCGCTTCTGCCGCATTTTGATGTACTTGTTCCTCTCTTCTGTCTTTGCCGATACTATTCTACTAGCTGATAGCTGATATAATCGCTTGAGTTCACCTCCCTAGACGCCAATGGATGGCATACTGGCTAATACTTCAGCAACGTCGATCAGATAACCTTGTTTGCTTGAGAATTTTTAGAGAGTTGTTATGTTTCGTAAGATGTTTGTTCTTACTGGTTAATGTACGATTGATACCTCCACCAAAACCTTGTCAGTTTATAGTTTTTTTAGCAAGATATATGTTTGAAACTATCTAAGGACCATCCACGATGGGTGGATAGCAACAACTTAGTTATCCTAACCCATTTCTAGTCTAGGAAGAAACTCTTCTTTTCATTTTCATTTTTCAAACAAGTGCTCTTTTTTTTAATTAAAAATTGTTTTTGTAATATTGAAAAAACTTAGTCAACCAATGTGTTATAATAAATAGAATTCCACAGAAAGCCCTTAGACATTTCCAAATAATTGCCTCGAACCCATATACGAACAAAAGTTGAGCTGAGAGCTCTCGCCCTCTCTAGATATGAATGTACATAAGTATATATTTTAAATATATATACCTACTATATACACAATTAAATTCCTTTTTTGTGACAAAAATGAAAAGATAACATGAAAAAGGGGCGCCTACACTTCAATCATTTAAGAAAAACACAATAAAATTCGGCTCCGCAGCAAAGCTTTGCGCCCATTTGTCTGCGCTTTCAACTGGCAACCTTCTTTTTTCCGTGTTATTATTTTCCTTGCGAAATATTTTTATTGTTTTCAATTTAAATTATTTCGTTTTCATGGAATTCCTCAAATATACTTTGTGCGCTCATTCATTCCGGTGCCCATAGCTCCCTGTCGTGCTACAACTTTTTACACCATTTCTCTTTATCCTTCTTCTTCTGCCTTGGCTTCCTCTATTGTGTCAGTCAGTCAGCGTTGATTTTAGCATTTTGTTTAAATTACGGGAATACTATGAGCATTTGTGTGTTGCATATGCATGCGTGCCTGAGTCCCCTTTCCCTCCCCCTGTTTCTTGCTGTCGACTTTTTATTACACGCTCTTGTGGCTTCGCTGGGGATGGCATATGAACGACTTTCAATTAAGTAAATGCGACATCTTTTTACGGCAATGGCAATAAATCAAAATTTTATGCAAACGGCCGCACCGAAACTCCGCTAAAGGAATCACAAGTGAACTCATATGATTGCGTATGCTTGCTGCTGGGTGATAAATTTGGAAGCGGCAGATGCGTGTGAGCATTTCGCTGCGAATGCATTTTTCGGTGTCAAGTTTGGCACAGTTTTTTAGAAAATAAGTTTTTCGGTTTCGGATGTGTCTTAAGTCTAACGTGTTTATAGCTTTATGAATTCAAACTGTAACACTTAAATAATATGATATGCATGGAGTCATGTGTAGAAGTTCAGGCAAGTGAGGAAAGTTATCTGACTGCCATCAGCTCACAACTTCCGGTCTTTGACCAAGTATCCTCTGGGTAGCCAAAGAACATCCGTCTGAAGGCGAGATAAAATGAGAAGGCGTAACATCGCAACAAGGTATCTTTGGCACTGTGATCGGTAAATTCAGCCTCCATTATGAAATGTTCCCAAATGGGTTGATGCTCGAAAACTGCGAAAAAAAGAAACTTGTGGTACCGCGTTAACTCAGCTCTAACCGTGTAAACGATGTCTACACCAGTAAAGAAGACGGCTGAAAATATTTTTCTTAAACCTATGTAGTCTTACCGAGCTATTCAAACCCGGCGGCGAAGAACTGATAAGCAGCATGCATCAGCTTCTTTGCAAAATATGGTCGGATGAAAGCATGCCCAACGATTGGAATTTAAGTGTGCTATGCCCAATTCATAAAAAAGGAGACCCCACAATCTGCGCCAACTACCGTGGGATAAGCCTCCTCAACATCGCGTACAAGGTTCTATCGAGCGTATTGTGTGAAAGATTAAAGCCCACCGTCAACAAACTGATTGGACCTTATCAGTATGGCTTCAGACCTGGTAAATCAACAACCGACCAGATATTCACCATGCGCCAAATCTTGGAAAAGACCCATGAAAGGAGAATCGACACTCACCACCTATTCGTCGATTTCAAAGCTGCTTTCGACAGCACGAATAGGAGCTGCCTTTATGCCGCGATGTCTGAATTTGGTATCCCCGCAAAACTAATACGGCTGTGTAAACTGACGTTGAGCAACACAAAAAGCTCCGTCAGGATCGGGAAGGACCTCTCCGAGCCGTTCGATACCAAACGAGGTTTCAGACAAGGCGACTCCCTATCGTGCGACTTTTTCAATCTGCTGCTGGAGAAAATTATTAGAGCTGCAGAACTGAATCGAGCAGGTACAATCCTTCATAAGAGTGTACAGCTGCTGGCGTATGCCGATGATATTGATATCATCGGTCTCAACACCCGCGCCGTTAGTTCTGCTTTCTCCAGACTGAACAAGGAAGCAACGCAAATGGGTCTGGCAGTGAACGAGGGCAAGACGAAATATCTCCTATCATCAAACAAACAGTCGTCGCACTCGCGACTTGGCTCCCACGCCACTGTTGACAGTCATAACTTTGAAGTTGTAGATAATTTCGTCTATCTTGGAACCAGCGTAAACACCACCAACAATGTCAGCCTGGAAATCCAACGCAGGATTACTCTTGCCAACAGGTGCTACTTCGGACTGAGTAGGCAATTGAAAAGTAAAGTCCTCTCTCAAAAACCAAACTCTATAAGTCGGTCATAATTCCCGTCCTGCTATATGGTGCAGAGGCTTGGACGATGACAACAACCGATGAGTCGACGTTGCGAGTTTTCGAGAGAAAAGTCCTGCGAAAGATTTATGGTCCTTTGCGCGTTGGCCACGGCGAATATCGCATTCGATGGAACGATGAGCTGTACGAGATATACGACGACATTGACATAGTTCAGCGAATTAAAAGACAGCGGCTACGCTGGCTAGGTCATGTTGTCCGGATGGATGAAAACACTCCAGCTCTGAAAGTATTCGACGCAGTACCTGCCGCGGGAAGCAGAGGAAGAGGAAGATCTCCACTCCGGTGGAAGGACCAAGTGGAGAAGGACCTGGCCTCGCTTGGAATATCCAATTGGCGCCACGTAGCGAAGAGAAGAAACGACTGGCGCGCTGTTGTTGACTCGGCTATAATCGCGTAAGCGGTGTCCACGCCAGTAAAGAAGAAGATGTAGTCTTATCATATTTGGGCCATATCTGCTTCGTTATCTTACTGTTAGTTATTGATTTTCATCTGCACAATACTATATAAAGCTCTCATTCGATCATTCCCAGCGGTCACGGTGGTAACTCCTCTTCGGATTCATTTAAAGACGCTCATATTTTGGGCAACTCGTCTGCTTTTTCATTACCGAAAATGTTCCTGTGGCCCGTAACCCAAATTAAGGAAAGATGGAACTGACTCGCCAGTAAGCTTAAAGTATTTCGGCAACTGCCAACTAAGCCAGAATTAATTAGTGGTGTCGACAGTGCCAGCAGTGCTGCTTGGTTGTCCATGTATATGGTTGCTTTCGGTACCTAGTACTTCCGCTTGGTAGATGCTGGCAAACTCAGCCAGGTAGTCGGATAGAGAGAGACATTTCGAGATCATTGAAGTATACACCCACACCCCCTCCATTCGATTTGGGACACGTCGCTATATATAGAGATGTCATTATCTTCTTCTATCAAACCTCATATCCACTCACGTCTAGAGAGTATCCTCACCCGGAAGTAGCTATGAAAATCTAAGCTTTGAGGATATAGTCTTACTTACTTATGTTTAGATAGTTCAGAATGGCGCCAAGTCTATAATCTTTCCTATTGTAACCTCATTATTCCTGTATTATTATAGCATAACATGCTGCTTCTCTGCGTGTACAGAGTTGAATGGGCAACTGAGGCAGGATTGTATTGAGTGCATCAGTCGAACTTGACCTTATATCTTCAGTAAGCACTGCACAGGCTGCTCTCTTACATAAAGCCGACCAATTTAACCTTAACTAATTTATTAATTCCTACCACTGCAGGTTCTACGTTAACGGAATTAACCCGAATTTTATCTGGCCAATGGCTGTTATTGCGGAGATCTAACCTCGTTTAGATTGGTAAGTCTTAGCATAAGATTGTCATCACTGGAGCAACGCCTTGCAGCATTGTATTTCCGTATCCTCCTGACTCGTGCTGACATTGAGTCTAACCTGCGTCTGGAGGAATAACTGATCTCAATTTGGAGACTCGGCAAATGATAAACCTCTCCACCGGTTTGAGTAAGCTTCGGGCCCAAAGAAGTACGCGAGCCGGCTATTTACACTTCACCCTTCGGTAGATAAAAGCAAACGATGTATTACCCTACGGCTTCGAAAAATGTCAATAGACTGTACACCACTCATTTTTATACTCTCGCAACAAAGTTGCTAAAGAGAGTACATATTATAGTTTTGTTCACATAACGGTTGTTTGTAAGTTCTAAAACTAAAAGAGTCAGATATAGGGTTACATATACCAAAGTGATCAGGGTTACGAGTAGAGTTGAAATCCGGATGTCTGTCTGTACGTCCGTCCGTCCATCACTAAAAGTGCGTTAACCGACTAACAAAAAACGTCAGAAACACTAAATTTTACGGAAGAAATGGCAGAAGGAAGCTGCACCCAGGCTTTTTTTTTTAATTGAAAATGGGCGTGGCGTCGCCCACTTATGGACCAAAAACCATATCTTAGGAACTACTCGACCGATGAAATTCGGCACCCTGATGACATGTACGAAATATGGGTGAAATCGGTTCACAACCACGCCTTCTTCCAATATAACGCTATTTTGAATTCCATATGATGTCTTCTCTGTATAATATATACATTAGGAACCAATGATGATAGCGGAATAAAAATTTATACAAATACTGCATTTGAGCAGAGGTATCCCTTGTGGAAAAATTGTTGTTGATATCGAACACGAAGAGCTCAGTGCCTAACCTAACCTAACCTAATTGTTCACCGAAAATATCGGTAAATCTCCCGGAAAATGAAATCTCGATTATCACTTTATTATGCGAGAGTATAAAATGTTCGGTGACACCCGACCTTAGCCCTTCCTTACTTGTTATCTTTAAGATGGTTGAGAATGCCATCAACAAGGCAAAATCGTCCAAATCCATTGGTATTGATAAAATAAACATGCTGATGCGAAAGCTCCCAGAATCGACAGAAGTAAGCTACCTCATTAAGGTCCTCAACCTGTCGCTGACCACTCTTCAAATACTCGATGTGTGGTAAAACGGAAGAGTGGTCCCATCACTGAAACCTGGGAAACCCGCCAACAAAGGAGAGTTCTATCTTCCGATAACTCTCCTCTCCCCTGTAGTGCAGACCCTTCAGGTCTTGCTACCTCCGACCTTCACACACCACCTGAACCTAGCAAATCACCAGCATGGCTTCCGAAAAATACACAGCACTTAGCGTCATAAACGCCTAGAAAGTAATAGCCTTAACTATAAACCATCCAGCGATAGGACGACCGTCGTAGCGTTGAACTTGTCAGAAGACTACGCTATTTGAGGACATCGCACCGAGGATGCCTCTTGATTTCTCCCATCGAACATCTACATAGTGAGGCCCGAATGATCCCAGTTAGGGAGCGTAATGAATGCCACTCCAAGCAGTTTCTGCAGGAGTGCTCACGCAGAAATCATCCCTACAGTCACTTGCTTGGAGCGGATCGCACCTGCATGGACCTACCGTTCGCTGACGGCGATGACAACTTATCTATTGCTTACAACAACAACCATAACTTTGTGGTCATAAGACTTTGCTTATTTCGTTAGAAGAAACTTTGTGATTCAGATTTAAGAACAACAAATACTCTCTAATACTAAAACCACCTGAAGGGAGTTCTTTTATAAACTGAACAGGAAACGTCTCACAAGCAACCAAAAACAAAAAAAAAATAATAATAATCACCACTGTTGCATTTCAACAGCTGCGGCGGCGGCGCCACCTACCGTTACTCAACTACAGCTGAGAAACCATTAGTAATAATTAAACGCGTGACTAATTACATAATTCATAGCGATTACATATTCATAAGCACACCAGCACCAGTGTGCAAAATTTCTACGAAACTAGAGTAAATTAAGGAAATGCTCTCAGACACACATATGCACATATATATGTGTTGATGTTGTAAATAAACACATACACATATTTATTGGACGCGCTCAAGTGCAAAGTCAATCAATCGGAGCACTCGCAGTTTGAGTGTGTGTCTTCGTATTATAGAATACTGTTATCCGAGTTACCGCTATTGAATCTAATGAGTGGGTTTGAGCTCGAAATCCAAATTCTTATCACATTTAGGCATACCAATATGGCGGCGAACAAACGTCGGAACAAGAAACACACACACTCACACACTGCTGAGAGCAATCACTTATAACCTAACAGTGTGCTAAATGCATATGTATGAGGCTGCCAACATATATTATATTAGCAGCTGTGCTGATAATTATAATGACATCGGTTGTCAAGTAAAACCGTACTCATTATAAGCTAGGGTATGACAGCAGTAACAATTTAGCGATAATTTTGCAAGGCAACCCTTAAACAATGCCACAGCAGTTAGAGTGTGTGCGTGCGCCTAAAAGTATGCTTATACACCAAATTGCTGCAGCCAACCGGCGACAAAGTCATATTAATCACCAAAACTTCCCTCGCACACGCATAGCCACAACTATTTCGGGACATTACCATTACCATCAGCATTACTGTCGCCATAACCAACACATCTTCATTTTCATCGTCATCACCAGCAATTATTTCAAATCCGAATTCGTTCTGGTTGCATAACTACAAATAGTGTTTTTGTCTTTCTATTACATGCCATTTGCTCATACTTCCGCTTCACTAGCTAACACAAACATACTTGTATACATAAGTATATTTTAGTGGGTGGACTTGTGTCTCTCTACGGTCTAATGAGGCTTAATTTATGCCATTCGCACCCGAAATGACTTTGTATCCTCCAGCTTACTCAGTGAATCATGCCGCATATTTATAGAACGACACGCACATATATACATTTATATTATATATATGTATGAAACAATGCCAGCGCTATGGTCAACAACCGCTGAACTCTCGCTGAGCACAATTAGTTATGCCGTGACCAGTGGTCATTCCACACCACAGTGACATAAATGACATTTTATTGTTATGTTTGTTATGTGTGGGCACATACATACATAAATATCCGTATATTATATATATACATATATATGTATATACGATACTTATATATATATATTCGTTGCGATTTCTAGTTTCTTGACTTGCTGACTTTGGCATTCTTCGCTGTCAGTTGATGCTGAAGGCAGGAATCTGCTTTAATTTCTTAGCTAGTATCACTTTGACTAGTTCGGCCGCAATTGAGGCAACAAACGGCAGATAATCAACCCAATTATACTATTACATACATACGAGTATATAGGCAAACGTTCTCTTTTATGAGGACAGTTTCATAAGTCAGTAACTTTTCACAGAAACCAAAAATTTTTTTGGAAAATATTGCGATTCATAAATTAACAAAGAAGTAATCAGATTGGAGCTTACTACAGCGAGTCCAGGATCCTTCCACCTCATTGCTCTCTATATCTCTTTCTGTTTCACTTTCTTTCTCAACCTATCTCTCACAATTTTTTCTCTTATCTATCTCTTTTTCTCTTTTAACTCTCATTATCCCTATCACCCCATCCTTTAGCTCCTTCTTTAACCCCGTTATCTTTTACTGACAGGATTCGTACACTTTCTTTCTTCCTCCCTTATTTTCTCAGTGATTTTTTACATAAACCATTTTTTTATATAATATTGTTAATCATAAGTTAACAAAAAAATAATCAGATTGGAGCTTACTATAGCAAGTCCATTTCTCCCTATTTCTATTTCTCTTTCCCTCCCACGCTTTTTCTAACTCTATCTCTCTTTCTCCTTTATCTTCTTTTTTATCTCTCCTCCCTCTCTCACTCTCTCTTTCTTTATATAATTCCCTTTATCTCTCTCTCCTCTTTTATCATCCCCTTCAACTCTCTTTCTTTATCACCCTCTCTTTCTCTCTCTTTCTTTATCACCCCCCTTTACCTCTCTTTTTCTATCTATTTTAATCTCCTCTTTTTTTTCTCTTTGACTGACAGTAGAAAGGACCCTATATACTCTCTTCTATCCCGCTTCTTTTCGCTATATCAGTGGGTTCCACCTCCTTTCTATATCTCTTTTTCCTTTTCACTGTCTTTATTTCCCATCTCTCCCTTTTCTTTTACTCTGTATTTATCACTTTTTCACTCTTTATTTATTATTAGATATGTTCCCATTATCTTTATCTTTGACTGAAAGGATTCGTATACTCTCTTTCTCTCTCTCTTATTTTCTCCATTTCTCTCTACTTCTGTGGAAGTACCCACCTCTGACTTCCCTTTTCTTTACCTCCGTATTTATCTCTCTTTCTCTATGTATCTAAGTCTCCTTTAAATCTCTCTCTTTGATCTACGGGATTCATATACCCTCTTTCTCTCTCTCTACTTCTCTGAAAGTACCCAACTCTGACTTCAAAAAGTTTTGGTTAACCACACACTAGTTAACTGACACCTGCGCGACTCTCTTCGACCAATTTGACACCCGTAACTCTATTAGTTACTGATTTAGGCATTCCTAATGTTCGATTCGACTTCTTTTGAAGTTTTAACAAGCAATCGTTATATCCGCCAATCATCTAAAGTCTGTACAAACACATTATATTCATATTGTCGAAAGTGCCTAGGAGAATCAAAGAGTCTCAAAAGCGATGTATTGACATGTCCTCGTACACAAAACCATTTATGATAACTACTCGTACGACCAATGCAACCCTCCGTCGATATATAAGGAAATTCAAGTTTAGCTTTGCTATTGAGTATTACATTCACACCATCAACTCAGCGGCACACAGTGTTGCGAAACCGGAATTTTTTGGAAATCATATTGCCTAAACTGTAATTTTAATTGTATCGATGAGAAACTTCTACAGATTGGTCAGAATGAAATGCCAAACAGAATGAGTGAAAAAAAAATGTACACAAAAAAAAATTGTTTGGTCAAATTTTCAACAACGGTCAAAAAAAAAAAAAGTTGTTAGAAAAATTTACAAAAAAAATTTATTTTAATTTTTCTTTTATTTCTGATAAATACCCTATGATTAGTTTTTTAAATAAAGTATAGGGTAGTCCGAACAAGAATTATAAACGTAAAATTTTTATGATTTTTTGATATTTGTTGAAAAACTCTGAAATTTTATATAAAACCAAAATCTATTTCATTTCTTATTTGAAAGGTGGCAATAAAAGCTTTAATTTGATACCGGTTTGAAGTCAATAGCTTCAGTTTTAAGAGAGTTATGCTCATTTTTGTGGAGTGCTAGAATAGATGTAGAATAAAAAAAAAAATTGAAGATACTATTTTATAACACAGTCACATTTTATTGCATTCTACAGAAAAATTACAAATTATCAGTCATCTACCAATAAGTTCATTGCTTCCTCTGATAATTTCAGGTGTTTCTTCTCCTTCAGTATTCTCCTACTTGTGATTGCGGGATCAGAATTGGCGAGCAGATAATGTAATATGTCTTCACAATTGTCTTTTCTTGATGTTTTCCTCGCATGGTAAAGCCTTGTGTTTCTGAAGTCCTTGTTTCCTGCTTCCAATGCTTCTTCTGATAGTTGCCCAATGGGGACCAAAAATTAACGAATTATTTCAGCTCCATGAATAAGAATCTTGTGGACAGTTGGTGGCATATAATGCCACGAATATTTCTTTACATGGAGACCAGCAGTTTGTTTTCCGTACTTAGAGAACTTATCGCAGTCTATCTTATATCCAGAAGTTATATAAAAACAAAGGGGGAGAAAGAGAGAGCGAAAGAGAAAGAATAAAATAGTAAAACAACAGAGAGAGAAAGGTACCACCACAAGCTAAAAGAAAACACTATATAAAGATGGACACACATGCGGACTAATTAGTGACAAAAAAGAAAAGATGGCGATTAGCCGAAACCAGTCTGAAAATAATAAAAATTTGACGTGGGATGACGGAAAGTCACCCAAAAACCAATATGATTAAATTATTCAATAAGTTATTCCGAGAATTTCCGTTCTATTTCTATGAAATAAATACTGAGAATGATATACTAAAATCGCTATAACTCCCAGGAGGGCAAGTATGGGCAGCTGATTTTTTCACAGTTCGTTGAAAACAAATTATGTAACATTTCTGTAGTGGTTTGGAACTGGGACTCTCTGGGACTTTTTAGATATTGCTTATCTAACCCAAATTTAAAGGAAAAATGGATCTTTAGTCGGGTTTTCGCTCTAAAAAAGGTGCATATGAAAATGTCTCAAACAACATTCCTTTATTTTACAGAAGATACTTGTCCGAAGGCAGATTTTTTTTCCGAATCAAAATATCTGTCACCAAAATCAAATGAGATCATTTTGAATACAGCCCTGAAATCCCCTCTTTTCGTGAAAATTTTGTATATTTGATTTCTAAAATCAATTAAAAATCATCGGGCCAACATAAAAATAAGCTTTATGTGTTTTTTGTTTACTTGGAATGTCTGTGACAAAATTGCATCATTAAAAACACTGAAAAAAATAATCGGAGAAAAGTTACTTTTCCACTAGCCGCAACACAGTGCGGCATTCGAACTATGTACTACCCAGCAACTATTATTTGTCGCCTAGTCCACCCACCATGTGCGTTCAATTCGCCTCGATTTCGGTCATTCTGGGAAGCTGTTTTCTTTGCTCGGATTATTACCGATAAACTTTGCTTAGCCGTCATTAACAAGTCGCTACTTGGCATGGGCGAAGAAAACAAAGCAGCTGCTTAGCGGTTAGAGGGGGCGTATGCTGTCGTTAAGTGAACATTGGCTGATCTCTGACCGACTTAACAAACTGACTTACATAGCGGACATCTGTGTGCTTGCAGAAATTGACGTTAAGACTGTAGGAAAGTATGTAAGAAGAAGAATTTCGCTTGTTACATATACTTATGTATACATTAAATATTTATATACTCTGTACTTTATTTGTGGATGTCTGTTTACTCTATTTATTTATACATAAATATTGAGCTAAATAAACAAATTGTGTGCAAGTGGAGTAATTCCCATTAAAACTAATTTTAGCAAATACAGTAGATCTATGAGTAATGATAGCGGCATTGAGAGAGATGAACAAATAGTATTAAGGCTTACGAAATATTTCAGATTAGCTTGACTTTCGACACTAAACACGTAAAATAAGTCTAAATTGATGAAACTATTATGCGAAAGAGAGCAGCAATCGCTAAAACTTCTCTTTGTGTAAAAATTCATTACACTTGTTAAGACTTCACTTTCCTCAGTATCTAACCGAACTAGTTGACTCTTACCTGAGCAACCGCTACTTCAGAATCAAGCAGGGACAAGCATATACTACGTTACAGCCGATAAAAACAGGAGTACCTCAAGGAAGTGTCCTGGGACCAATCTTATATATTTTGTTTACTAGCGACATGCCTACGCCGCCAAACTGCGCAATTGCCACATTTGCAGATGATACCTGCATCATTACGACCGGCAAAAATGTAGTTGAGTCATCGCAAAGAATGCAATCTTCACTAAATCAAATCGTAGAATGGACACAGAAATGGTACATTACTTTAAACGAGTTGAAGTCTATCCATGTAAACTTCACTAACAAAAGTGCTACATACATCCCCTTACATATTGGAAATGAAGTAATTCCGTATTCCACCTCGGTGAAATATCTTGGTATGACGTTGGATGCAAAGTTGAATTGGAAGGAGCATATACAAAAAAAAGTTTCAGAATTAAAACTAAAATACCACAAAATAAACTGGTTAATCGGCAAGAAATCACCCTTAACAACATCAAATAAACTCCTAGTCTACAACCAAACTTTGAAACCTATTTGGACATATGGAATTCAACTATGGGGATGCGCTGCCCCGTTATACATCGAAGCGGTTCAAAGATTCCAAAACAAAGTTCTGCGAAAAATGGTAAATGCGCCGTGGTACATACGAAATTCGGATCTGCACCGCGATCTTCATTTAAAAATGGTTCGGGAAGTCATTCGCGAAACAGCATCGAAACATGCAGAAAGGTTACAAAATCATATAAACAGTGAAGCCCGACAACTAGGAGAGGCTAGAAATAGCAGGCGCAGACTGAAAAGAAAATAACAAATATCATTATATTTAGTTATAAAATTTAGTTTAAAAAAGAAAAGCTTGTTATTACAGCTTTTATTGTTTTGCTTCATACATTGCGAAAAATATTGCTTGTTAGTTTAAATTTATCACTAGTTGCAATTTCAATGAAATGTAGACCCCTCATTTATTACGTTTCAATAAAAAAAAAAAAAAACTTGTTAAGGGACCATAAAAAAACTCGACTAAATAACCCGATCCCCAATCGATGCTGATGGAGCAAACGTTTCATTGCTCGACCAAAATGAAGTTCGAATAGCAATTACCCGTCTGAAGACCAACAAAGCCGATAGTTTGCCGGTCGAACTTTTCAAATACGGCGGCGAAGAACTGATAAGCAGCATGAACCAGCTTCTCCGTAGAATATGGTCGCACGAAAGCATGCCAGACGATTGGAATTTATGTGTGCTCTGCACAATCCATTTAAAGGGAGACCCCAAAATCTGCGCCAACTACCGTGGGATAAGCCACCTTAACATCGCATATAAAGTTCTATCGATTATACTGTGTGAAAGATTAAAACCTTATTAGTGTGCTTTAGACCAGGAAAATCTACAAATGACCAAATTTCCACTATGCGCTTAATCTTGGAAAAGACACGTGAAAGGAAGATCGACACGCACCACCACTTCGTCGCCTTTAAAGCCGCCTTCGACAAAGCGAGAAGGAACTGCCTCTAAGCCGCTATCCAACCGCAACACCAAAAGCTCTTTCAGGATCGGGAAGGACCTCTCCGAGCCACTTAGTACTAAACAAGGTTTCAGACGACTCCCAATCGAGCGACTTCTTCAACATAATGCTGATAAAATAATATGAACTGAGAACTAACTATAGAAGAAGACTGGATAAGGAAGCGAAGCGTCTGGGTCTGGTTGTGAACGAGAACAAGACGGAATATTCCTGTCATCAAACAAACAATCGTCGTATTCCGACTTGGCTCCCTATTGACTGTCATAACTTCAACGTCGTAGATAATTTCGTCTATCTTGGAACCTGCATTCGCACCAACAACAACGTTAGCCTTGAAATCCAACGCAGGATAACTCTTGTCAACAGAGAAGTAAAGTCCTCTCTTGACAAACATGGACTAAATTCTACAAGAACCCCATCATCGCCGTCCAGCTATATGAAGCAGAGGCATGACAACTTCTAATGAGTCGGAGTCACGAGTTTTCGAGAGAAAGGTTCTGCGGAAGATATTTGGTCCTATGCACTTTGACAACGGTGAGAAAATGCGATACTCAAATGGAATGATGAGCTGTGCAAGATATACATTGATATAGATCAGTGAATTAAGAGACAGCGGCTAGGTCATGTCGTCCGAATGGATAGAAACAATTCAGCTCTACCGCAGTACCCACCGCGGGAAGTAGAGAAAGAGGAAGACCTTCACTTCGTTGAAGAGACCAGGTGGAGAAGGACATGGCTAATCTTGGACTCTCCAATTGGTGCCAAACAGCGAAAAGGAGGAACGACTGGCGTGTTGTTGTAAACTCGGCTATAACCACGTAAACGGTGTCTAAAGAAGAAGGGGAAGGTAAAAAATGAAAGAAAAGGCCAACTTTTTAAGGCAGAGCATAGTGCTATGTATTACATGTGGGTTATAATATACAGAGCATATGTTTTAAACTCAATCTTAAAGACAAAGACTTTAGCTGCGTATTTACTTTAACATGAAGGAACTCGTTTACGCTAGGCATAGTGAAAATGTATATAAATTTCTGTAATGAAATTCCAATATATCTGTATATTTACATAAATAACCAGCATTATGTGGCATTGTTGTCCAAATATCTGCTGGTTCGCATCCACTAATGGAATTGTAATCCACACCACGACTAGTCTTCCCCACTGCAGCCTTCGTTAGCCGATTTAATTGAAAAGGGAGTGAAAATAATGCGCTGCCATTTAATGTGAATCCATCAATTCGGCTTAAACAAGACGCCCAGACGAGAAATTGGTTCTACGAAGACTTCAATTCTACTCTGCCAAGGCAAAGACTAAGAAGGCGATAAATTCAATCATTAATACTGATTGAGAGTACATTAAAATCCTCTAGTTATCTTAGTACATATCTATTCTCGTCTCTTGTTTGATAGATAGAAGCAGTAAACAAATCTGTTATAAACGCCATAAAAATGAGACGTTGCTTTGAAAAACAGGTGTTGTGTTCGAACTTTATAAAGGTAAATGAAATGGCTTACCAATAGCCTTTGTACAGTTTATTCATTAAAAAGAACAATACTAAGAAAAGTCGTAAGGATTTAAGCGAGTTGTAAAAGTTTTTGCAACGAAGTGCGCTCTAGGGCTTAAGAAAACTGGGTATATGCAGATGTCCGGACAAGGACTCGCTGAAATTCGCTCCTCTTACTACAAAGCAAGGACAAGGGATATGCAGATGGAAAAGGGTTTCTGGAGAAGAGCCTCAGTGAGTTTTTCACAGATGGGTCGGAGGTAGGAGAAAAGATTGAAAGGGTAGTTTTCTGTAAAGAGCTCTCCGTCAGCCGAATCACTCTAAGGTTTTTCAGGCAGATGTCGCTGCTAGTAAAGTGACGATAGACGTATTGCTACATAGCGCCGAGCTTGCTAATTGTACACTCAAAGCTAGTCAAGGTGTGTCTGTTCTCAACAGAAATAGCTACTGAATAATCATATCAGACTCGTTTGGGTGACTGGTCATATCGATGGTCTCTTCAAAGTCGATAAAATAGCCAGCGGGGGGCCCCCGATCCGCTCACATCGGAAGGGGACCATGTTGGATATCGATTGGCATCTTGTGTTCTACTACCACTGGACCAACAAGTCGCGGCTGTGCGACTGCAAGATCTTTCTCGCCTAGAGTAGGAGATCTTCAAAACTACTTACCCTTACCAAACCTCATCTTGCCGGAAGCATAGGGGTTCTGACAAGGCTTTGCCCAATAGGGCTGCCAAAGTTTTATAGTGGAAGCGTATAGGCACTATCTCGTCCATTGTCCAACCTTTGCATGACTGAGATTGAAACATCTATGTCAATAATCATGGCTCAGTAAGTCAATAAACATGACATGTTCCTATTGACTGTAATGTTATAACTGACTACGTTTGATTTCTCTGTCCATAGGGTATACCGAGCACTGATTTGAGGGATGAAATCAGCACACAATTCAACCAAAACAAAGCTTCATCTTTGAATTAAATATTTTGTGAAAGTCGAGATCGATGGCCAACTCTTGTTCAGCTTCAATTAATGTGCGAGGCAAACCAAGATCCTTCCATATCATCTTCCATAAGTTGAATGAGCACACCTCAAATTGAGTCGGAGATGGCGGTCGGACTCATTCGCGTCTGCGGTATTTCTTAGGATGACCATTGTCCACTAGACTATCCATAGCAGCTCGAATTACGGAGTATACTGGGAGTTTATATCATCTGAACTGAACCATTATTTTGCTTGATTGTTCCAGAGTAGGTCTAACAGCCATGGAAAAGACGAAAAAATAAAGTCTTGCCTCATTGAAGGATATCCATTTTTGGACGACCTAGGCTCAGCTAGGGTTATTATGCATGCGAAATTTTTTTTGACATCTGAGTTACATTAAATTACATTAAGAAACTAACTAAGAAACTAACGCAATTTTGAAGCAATTTCGTCTGTTTCCAATTCGTGCCAAAACGGCATCTGATTCTGCCAATTTGCACTTTCATTAGAATACCTCAATTTGTCTCATGTTATCGCGCCAACAAACGGATTAATAAATGAAGCAATGGTGAGATATCAAAGTCAGCACTTGATGCTGATTATTTTTACATAGCAAACCCTATGTTTAACCCGTTATTTTAATGTACTACAAAAACCCTTAGCTCAGCAAAGTTATTATATTATACTCTTTCACATTTTCGTATTGTGTTACACTCACAAAAACACTCACGTCCTCATAAACCAAAAGTACGTGACGAAAGCTCTGCGTAAAGAAATTTCAAATTCACTGATTTTCACTTCGTAATTTTTTCAAGGTCAACATCGGTAAGCGCACCACTGAATTTAATACAGCAAATCAATATTGGTGAATTCAATGTCTGGCGCTTTGCCGCAATGTTATTTCTTACCATTTCTATAAAATTCTAACTAAATTAAAGGCATTTGTCTGTGTGCATCTCTTCATTGCAAAAAGCTACTTTTCCATGCCATAAAATACTGGTTTGTCTATGCTAATATGTTCTCATTTACAATGTACGAAATCGATATGCTATCTTAAAAACACATGTCAGTTCACATATACATACACACGTATATGATTTTTGCTTTTAATACGAAAAAATAGAGCAAATTAAATTGCCTGTCTGGGCTCTTTTGAGGCACAGTCATATGAAAAAACCAGCAATTTCTTTGTAAAGGCAGGTATATGAGAAAGAATCTGTTTGTGATATCCGAATTAGTACAGCTTTAAGCTACTTATACATGTTCTGATACAACGCTCTTTTTGAATGGAAATAATCGGATTTTTTTTTTTTCAGAATTATGCTTAGGTGCAATTTTGTGAATACCTATTGACACACATTTACATATATACAATACCTAATGAAAGATACTTAAAAATTAATATTTAGCTAGATAATTGGTCGAGCTTCTCCTTCAATTTATATCGTGGATGAGACACCTATAAACTTGAATCCCATTCGAAATATATAATAGTACTAGAGGACCCGCCCAAGTTTTACTGTGGCTGTTACATAGGTAGTACTACTAATACCACCTATATGATTTCTATTAGTTAGATTATAAATATTATTTAAGGAATAATCGCATTTTTGGTGTAGCAACTTGTGTTAGTTTACAAAAAAATTAATCATAAAGAATTTCGTGCGTTAAGAAAGAATTGGTTTTTGGGGTAAAAATACTATTGAATTTGGGCTGTGCATCAGTGAAATCAATCGAGTCCAATCGATTGTCAGCCTAGAGGACTGCATATTAAGAAACGGTTCTCAAGCGTGGAAAGACAAAAAAATCGGCTGGCAAGGTTATGGCATCAGTCTTTTGGGATGCCCGTGGTATATTATTCATCGAATGATAAATGAGCCAGTTTTAATTCATTGCATTGTGTATTTGATTGCAGTTCTATTCTACCATTCCCAATATTTAGCGATTTTATTATTTTTCAGGATGGATTAGTTTGAAATTGTACGCATATATGTATTCATCGTTCCCGTTTAAATCTTGCATTGCTCTGTGCAATGCTTCGAAAAGATTTCTGTATATCTCAAATTTTAATAGACCTTTTTATCAACACTTCAGTTATGCCATTATTTTTTATGCCAGCCCTTTTGCAATTGTAAATTGCCTGTCAAGATACTCCCTCCAATAGTTAGCAGGTATTAAAGAAATGTTATAGCTACCCATAGATGTTTTGAATTACCCAATTTATTACTTAAGAACGAACAACTCTGTCCACAATATGAAAACTTGATCTACAGATGTCGCCTTTTACTTTGGCATCGTTTTGTTTAATGCACGTTTACGCCAATTTAAGGTTTGAATATTGGATACTGCGATGGTAGCGCCATCCATCGGTCAAACATTTAAAATTAGCAATTAATTCCAAATGAAAAATTAATTAAAAAAAACATTTTCCAGTGGACCAAATTGTAAATCTAAACCATTCTCGAATCTCCTTGAATATACACACAAAATTTCATCAAAATCGGTCCATCCGTTTCGGAGCAGTTCAAATGCAAACACACGGTAAGAAGATAAATATATATAAAGATATCTTTTGAGTGAAGCTCTTTAATTTCTTGAAGTTTGTAGAAACAAGAATCACACGTATATTCTGAGTTAGTGTGACGTACTCTACTATATAATAGGTTGAATTTTATATTTCCGAATTAGAGAATAAAAACAAATATTATTAAACGAAAATCGCTTTTTTGTTTATCAAAATATTCTTCATTAAGATCTATACACTTTTTTATGCATTGGAGCCAATTTTCGCACTTTTGCCACCCTGGTTAAACTGTCTTCAAAGCATGCATTCTGAGCACATGAACCGCCTCTTGAGGTGTCGAAAAACGTTGACCTTTTAGTTTATTTTTTACGTGCGGGAATAAAAAAAAAAGCATTTCGGCGCCAATTCAAGACTTCTCAGTGGATTTCTCATCAAATTGATGTTTTGAGTGCTCAAAAATGCAATTGTTTCCGTCAATGTTTGAGAGCTATGTAGCATCATTGCGATGAAGAGTCATCCGTCTGGTTTTCCTGATTTCTTGAAAGACAACTGGCAAAGGACTGGTTGTATCCTAGTCAGAATTTAGTATTCTGCGTTCTTCTATTGGTATGGATACATCATGTCCAGGTCTTGGTCTTGGAACACTTTGTTCGCAAACTACTTTTTTTGTACTCGGTTCATCTTGAAACGCTCATGCAGTCGACTGATCTTTACTTTCGAGCGCACACGCGTAAATAGTCTTTCATTATCTCTCACAATTTCATAGACCTGTTTCGAAGCACCGCTATCATATTTCTTGGCGTTTCTCCCCAGCAAAGGCTCAAGGCTTTTTTTGAGCCATCGACAAATTGTGAAGGATCCAAGTGAACATTTCCTTTACAATCAAATGTCCTTGCGATATTGAATGCTGATCCCACTTTTGCCTATAGTTGCCTCTATCTCACGATGGATCACATGCCGTTCTGACAATACTCGTATAAGTTTGTGCACAACAAAAATAGTTTCCGGAACAACACCTGATTTTAGCGGTTTAATTCTATGCTATAAGGAAACCTATTTATAGTGCAGTACATTGCCGTAGATGATTACTGCCAATCGAATCCAACTTCTAGTTTGCAGATTCAAAGCAACAAACGCTTGGAATCTTCTCCTTCGGACGCGACTATCAAAAATTGGTTCAACGAGTTCCAATCCGATCACACTCTGATTTTTTGATGAGCCACGCCAAGATGTCTCTAAACCTTGACTAAATATAACGTGACAAATCTCCACGATCTCATGTTAACAAATCGCATATTGATGGCTCTCGAGATAGCTAGTAAGCAGTAAAAAAGTCCACGTGAATCGTATTCTGCATGAAAAATTTGATATGAAAAAGCTAGTTGCCGAATTAGCTCAGTCCGGACAACACACAAACAGTGAGACTACTCACAGGTGTGTTTAACGCTGTTTAAATGTCACTCGAAGAAGTTTCTTCGCCACTGAAACAGTGGATATCAATAACGCAACTGCCCTGAAGAAGGCGAAGACCATCATACCAGCCGCAAAGCTGATGACCACTAATATGGATTGGATTACACAAGGGGCGATCCACATAGAGTACTTCTATATACTAGTATTCCGGAAAAAAAGCGACATCATTTGGTGAAGGCAAAAGTGCTCTCCTACTATGACACCACTGCAACTTATAGCTCCGAGGTGACCACTGTCCACTTGACCGCATTAGAATACGAGCTGCATGCAAACTATAAAGTCACTCGCCGGTTGAGGAGATGTCGACGTTACTGTAAGCTATTTCCTAGACCTCCAAAAAACATATTTTTCAAAAGGATCAGAAAATTGTATGTCGAAGGGGATTTAGTAAGAATGTAAGGACAAAATACGTGTTGCGCGCTATCAGACTCCCGGAAATTGAACACATTAAGAGTCCCAAAGGTAGATTTACGATATCCTTTCACACCTCCACATCATCCCTAATCGCATCCCATCCCATCCCATCTCTGCGCACATACCTTCCAGAGATATGTGGATGGGGAGGAGCCGCTGAAGGAACAGAGGCACAGTCTGCTTTTTCTCGCATGTATCGAAGCTGAAGGAGAAGATTGGATATGAAATTTTCTGGCGGAAGCTCTCAATCAACTCCGGTTTCAGACTGCCGGAACACTGTAGTAACTTTCATGCAGAAGTGGCAACAATCAAGGTAGCAGCAGATCTACAGAAGTAGCGGCTTCTTTTATGGAGGTATGCATCCACTCCGATAGCAGAGCTGCAATCAGACGTTGAACTCGCTGACAGCGAGTGAACCGTAAAAGATACATTGAACTGCTAGCTCTTAGCAAGGCTCACATCGACGCAAAGATAAATATCTTAACTGGAGACTGTCCCATTGACACTCAGGCAGTGAGGTTACAATGAGGAAAATGAGATGGAAACGTCTAGAGAATTTATTTCCCACTGTCTACTGTTACTTTTTACGAACCCGGCGAGTTGGTTAGAACTGATATTAGCCGCCTTAATTGTGTGGCAGGTTATTGGCGTATTTTAGATATGCGACGGTCTTTTTGATATATACCTATGAGTTCTGGGCATGACAAAGGACAAGCGTCTTTAATAGTCCAATTCGTGTCGTCACGAGAAGTCAGCCTATTTACTTACCCAACTTAAAGCAAGGCTATAGACCGGGTCTACGTAACCGGAACGGATCCGGCTTAGGACTATCAACTGGGCATAGTTCTCCCGCTAAGACAATAACAACCGAGAATCTCAGGCATCGCTGCTCCTAATTCGTATGAATAGTTTGAAATAAGACGCAGTGCATATCACTTCCATTAAAGCTCCAAGCCAAAGAGTTTGACCAGTAATTCAATTAAACATGAAAGTGCCTTTTTTCGCTAAGTAAAGTAACAATTCATGTAAATTTCTCTAATGAAATGCAAACATATCCACACAAACTTGCATAAATAGCAAACATTTTGTGGATATCGGCTGGTGCGCCTCTACAAATGGAATTGTAATCTACACCGCAATTGGCCTTCGCCTCTTTGTCTGGCAGTCGGCGCTAACTGCGTGCAAAGGCCTCGCAAGCGAAAGAAGACGGAAAAAGTAATGCCCTGCCATTCAATTTGAATCCATCAATTCGGCTTAAACAATATGCACAGGCGAAGAGTTGCTGCTATCAAAGACTTCAATTCTGCGAAATTCTCCGACGGCAAAGATTGTGAAGACGATAAATCGCACAGAGTGCGCATGAGAAAAAAATCAATTTGCAAAAACAAATGGGAGAACATGCTAAGTCGTCTAAATTGCAAATATCCGACACAGCTGAGCGCTGTCAGCAGGTGGAATGTGTGGAAGCAACACAAACAGGCGACTTAGAAAAGAAAGCAGCCACGTCGAAACAAAAAAACAACGAACAAAAATTAGCAAAAATCCATAGCCTAATCTATGCAGTGCAAAGCGTCTGCACATTTCATTTAAATAAATGGCGTATACTTTTCGCTGTAGCACTGTGTAATCGGCGGGATAATGATGAGACTCAAAAAAAAAAGAGAACACACATAAAAGTAGGTTACTTTTGTCTGCTGTCATGTCGCAGCCGCCCATCGAACACAAAGTAATGCATTTGTACTATCCTCTATAAATATGTGTATGTATGTATGTAACTCGTACGCTTTAAGAATGTAATTTTCTACATTTAAATGGGCGCCATCAATCGATGATCCAGCGTTGAGCGCCACTCAATAGATTCGCAACGCGCGCCGGCAAATGCACTGACAGCGCCAGCTCGACTCCATTATTTTAAATTGAGCTTACAATTATTTAGAAGGAAAGTACGGTTATATACTTATGTATATAAAAGTACGAATATATGTTTGTATGTGTTCGCTTGTGTGTGTGTGTGCCTATGAATAAATTGAGTTTAGTTCTCACACACTCTTCACTACATATGAACAGAAGAACGGATAAATGACATTTCACTGAAGCTAAAAATTCACACACATAACTTTTTTTTATAGTAGGGGGAAGCATCGAAAGCCGGAGTGCGGAACTTTAATCCGCTAAACCTAACCTACTCCCACCTCAAGACTCTCCCACGGAACCACCGGTTAAGTATTACTTCGTGGGAGGGACAAGACATTTAAGTCTCCTCTATCGTGCGGACTGACGGACGCCTAAATTGTTCAAAAAGTCTCAGTTTTGTCATTATGGATGCTGACGCTTCGCTGACAGCTTTCCATTTATCGGTCGACTGACACATGAGTGTCGTTAAATTATCGACTGTAAAACTACCACCGAGTGTGGTTTTTAGTTTTTCCCTGGTATTTGAAAATCTAGGGCAATAAAAAAGTACATGTTCAGAGTCTTCTATATGCTCTGTACACGTCGGACAGTTCGGACTAATGTCATTGTGGAATCTGAAAAGGTAGCTTCTGAAGCACCCGTGTCCACTAAGTATTTGGGTCAGATGAAAGTCTAGGTCCCCATGCCGTCTGTCTATCCACGAATGGATGTCCGGTATAAGTCGGTGGGTCCAACGCCCTTTGGATGAGGAATTCCACCGCTCCTGCCACATTTTAATGCTATTGTTCCTCTCCTCTGTCTTTGTCGATACTGTTTTAGGCGGTGATAGATGATATAAACGCTCGAGTTCATCTCCCTGGATGTCAATGGGCGGCATGCTGGCTAATACTTCAGCAGCGTCGGTTGATATATAACTAAATTTATATATGTGTATCTACTATAAACAAACATATATATATACATATCTAGTCGTACTCCTCACGGAATAGCAAAATCTAATTTTTTCGCTTTGTGCTAGTCAATCTTACTTTGCTCACTGCAAATCCTAAATGCTTTGTTGAAATGTGCTACCGTTCTGTAACAGTCTTTTCTTTGAGACCTCCTTGATTGGGAGCACTTTTTTTATTTTTTACTTTTTTTGTTTTTGTACTCCTTCTTTATTATCTCTTTTCTTTCTCCACTATATTCTTCTTCATCTTTTTCTTCTTCTTATCTTTCGTTTTCTTCATTCTAACTTCCAATAAAAACAAAATAGAAACTTTGCCGCCGAAGTACGTTATTGAACTCCCCTAACGTTCTTCTAAATTGGAATTTATGTGTGCTCTGCCCAATCCACAAAACGGGAGAACTCACAATCTGCGCCACCGACCGTGGGATAAGCCTCAACATCGCATATAAGATTCTATCGAGAGAGAGAAAAATTGAAGCCCACCGTCGACAAACTAATAGGACCCTAATAGTGTAGCTTTAGGCCTGGAAAATCAGCAACTGACCAGATATTAACCATGCACCAAATCTTGGAAATGACCCCTAAATAGAGAATTGACACGCGCCACCTCTTTGTCAATTTTAACCTATTACAACCAGCCTATAGATTCCGCAGTAAGATTTTTTCGAAAATTTATGAGGAAGTTTATGTAGATCATAGAAGTTGCTTTGCGAAATTTCAGGTTTGTAACTTTCACTCATTATACCCATGACAACGATATGAGAGAAAGGTTTTGCGGAAGATTTATGGTCCTTTGCACATAGGCCACGGCGAATATCGCTTTCATTGAGACCATGAGCTGTATGAGATATACGACGACATTGACATAAAAAAACAGCGACTACGCTGGTTAGGTCAGGTCGTACATATGGACGAAAACACTCCAGCTCTGGAAGTATTCGACGCAGTACCCGCCGGGGGAAACAGAGGAAGAGGAAGACCTCCTCGAAAAACCAGGTGAAGAAGAACTTGGTTACACTTGGAATCTCCGATTGGCGCCACATTGCGAAAAGAAGAAACGATTGGCGCGCTGTTGTTAACTCGGTACTGACGTAAGCGGTGTCTACACAAAAAGAAGAACGTTCTTTTCAAAATCTCTTCAAAAGCTAATTGTGAAACTTATATATTAATCGTAATTTTTCAGACGAGGAAAGTGATAAACTATTTATAAATTAAGTTTTCAGGAACACATGGTTCAAATATGCGGTGAACCCCAAGAAGAATCATGACCAGTTTTCAAATCTTGAATGCTAATAAACCAAGTATGAAGACTTAACATTTCGTTTTAACGGGGGGATCCAAGTATAGGTAATTTTTTCCAAAGCCTTTTTTTGACAGATCACGCGTGAGTTGTGTCAAGCTGTTATTCTTATTAAATCGGTCGAGCAGACCTAATCTCTGTTCGAAAGAGACGACTAGCAAACATTCGAGAAGAGTGCGTAAAAGACACTACAAAATATGTGTACACATTTGAACAAAACACACACCGACGCTAGAAGTAAACGTCGACATTCGAACATAAGTAGATTTGCAAATATGAAATCGAAAATCTCACCCACTGAAGTGGTTTCATTGATCCGGCAGACGAGACTCACATAACTCATGCATTACATGCAAGTGCTTAGGCGCAAGCGAGCGTATGGCATTTTAAAATCTGTAACAACTTCAAGCTGGCTGCATTCCGATCACGTCCTCGGATGGATTTCCACCCATCCAATAATCACTGCTTGACTTGGTGCAGCATGGGTAATCGAAATGCAGACATACTATGATATAGCCACAATATAACGACCCTTCGGACCATGCAACCAACGTAGCAATCAAAGGAGCTGCCACTTCGGCTTATTGGCATACCGACATACCAGACTGTCAGATGGCTTTTGCCTTATGTTGTTATCATTGTTATTATTGCGCGATTTCACTGATGCACATCAGCTGACTGTAATATTTACTACCAACATTACGTTGTTGTTGTAAATTCTATATCACTGTTTGTTGTTGCGGTTTCTAAGCGCCACAAAACCGCTTGATTAGACCAGTTACTGCTAAATGAGGGCTGTTCAATAAGTATTGAATATTTCAAAATTCTACTCGTAGCGCGATGCGCTTGACCTAGCGATACTCCTACTTTTTTAACCCAAAAACCCGTTTTCAAAAGGTCTTCAAAGTAGGTATTCATGGCTGCGATGACCCCAAAAATCGGACTGAAAAATTTGCCAGGCGAGTGATTTTTTCCAAGTCTGGAAACAAAACAAAGCAGCACTTGGTATAATCTAGAGAATACGATGGATGAACCCGGCGTAGGGCTTAATTTAATCAATTTTTACATCATGGTGCTAGTTTGTTTTTCAATTGGAACAGTAAATCACATAGTATGAATTTCCGAAATCGTTGGTCATCACCACTTCGTGCGAAAGTATAATTTTGCCTTCCGCGGTTGAAGTTCTCCATTTGATGTCTAATCCTTGGACAGTTCATCACTGGGTCCGTATATAGTCGATGATCTCGAAAATACGCCGAAACTCCTTATAGTTGTGATTAAACAACATCAAACTTGCTGTTAAGTGGTCTTCGTTTGCTACGTGTTCAGTTGTTTGGAGTGGGCAAACGCGGCACTCAGGGCACTTTCACCTTTCAAGTGTTGTCTCTGCCAATGCGTAACCGGAATTTTTTGTCACTTTACCCCTAACCCTAGCTATTTTCGATTCACCTAGGCGTGACTTATCAGAAACCGTCGTGCTAGTATGGTGACGAGGCTTACGGAAATCCACATGCGGAATCCGAAAACCAATGGAAAGGGTTCAGAGGCTCGCTGCGCTGTGCATAACGGGAGCTTTAAGAACAACTCCAACGGCGGCTCTTGAACTGGTACTAAACCTGCCACCTATAGACCTCTTCGCTGAAAACTGCGCAGCAAAATTGGTAGGACGACTACCGGCTTGGCTACGTTGACAGCCAAGCAGCAAACAGCAGCAGTAACCGTGTGATAAACGTTGGGAAACCTATGCATTGTCTATACGACAATCTCGGCAGAAGCCGAAGAAAATCAAAACGCGATAGAACGAGCCACCTAGGTGCAAGAATGCAAAAATCGTGTGCAAAACGGTAGATCAGAAGTACACAAAATTCCAATTGGCACTCGATAGAAGAGATTGTAGGAACACGCCCGCTGAATGAGCCTGACAGATCGAGAAGACGGCAGGAAATGTTTGGAGTAGGCCAGCAGGGAAACAATGGAGCATCTCTTGTGCACTTGTCACGCATTGGCAAGACTACGCCGTAAGCATCTGTGGTACACGCGAAAAGATATCGATAGAATGACTACTTCTCTTGGACCTAGGAACTGAGGAACTGACCACTATCTGCTATCGCAAAGGACCAAAACTGATCTATGCGTGGCTTATTGGCCTAACAGTTGAATCTAACCTATCGGACCACCCTCGTAATTGCATAAATTGCAAACCACACATTTTTGTTACCCCTTATTGTACCCATCGCTAATCCTACCCTCCCGCTAACACATTTGTTCTCGGCCGAAATTACCATTCATAAGCCAGATATATTTTCTGCACGCCTTTTTCGACCATCTTCTTAGCGTGCTTTGGGTTTTGGTTGCATTTTCCTTTTCCAAATTTATATGATTTAACTTTATCATTTTTTAGCAGCATATTTATAACTTCATTTAACCAGCAGTACCGCCTTTCATATTCATTCTTAACGTAATTTTTTATCTTCAAACTACCAAATATACATACATATATACATACGCCCTTTGTGGTAACTCACTGGAGCATAAAATTCAATGCGAGCGCTAGACGCGTCTGCCACACCCGAACAATTGCGCGACCCAAAAGCGCAGAAACAAATCAAAACAAACATAAAAATGCTTTTCAAATCATTTGATTTCCCTGCGCCATTATTTGTTGCGAATACAGGCGAATAGTTTTATCTGTGTTTAATGGCAACGGCATGACCCGAATAAGCAAAAGAGAGTATACAATTTTTGTTGTAAATAATAAAATAAATTTGTGTCGAATATGAATATCTTTTGTCAATGGCTTAGAAGCCTTTGGAATGGCTTAAAACTGTACTCACATACAAGGTATATTTGTATGTACAAAATATAAATAAATGACTTATGTAATTTAAAGAATGGCTTCATTTCCTATCAGTAAATTTACTATTGCAATATTTCTGATTTATGTGAGGGAATTATTGAAATTATTCACATGTTTTGTTGGTCAACTTAGAAAATCGCATATAGTTTGCTTGCAATGCACATATTTACATACATACAAATCTAAGCCGCTTAATGTATTTTCCTTTGTGTACAAATTGAGTCATTTATCTCCGGCCAAAACATTAAGCCTTTACTCGAACAGTAAATAAATAAGTTAATAAGCACACTGTAAGCATTTAAGGTTAGAAAACCACCATTGCTATTGTATAGTATTCCATTAGAACACTACTAAGACAGGAAATGGCAAATTTGTCATTTATAGATTGACATATTCATGATATTTTCGAAAAAAAGTATTCGAAAATCGACATTACCATGGAAATCAGTAATATTAAACCACGTGAGCTCTGTATTTTGGATACATACGGTATTCAGTAGTTCTATGTAACCGACTTTAACGGATAAAATTACCAGAAACACTTAATCTTGTAGACTTCTCAGAGGTGATCCAGTGACTGATGCCCAAAGTACCTTATCAGTGTGGCTATAGACCTGGAAAATCTACATTCGACCAGTTGTTCACCATGTGACAAATCTTGGAAAAGATCCGTGAAAGGAAGATCGACCCACACCATCTCTCGTCGATTTAAAGCCACCTTCCACAGCACGAAACTGCTTCAATGCCACTATTTTTGAAATTGGTGTCCCAACAGAACTAATACGGCTGTGTAACGTTTAGCAATACCGAAAGCTCCGCCAGGGAGAGACTTCCCCGAGTCATTCGATACCAAACGAGGTTTAAGACAAGGCGACTCCCTTTCTTCAATTTACTCCTGGAGATAATAATTCGAGCTGTAGTTCTGAATAGAGAAGATACAATCTTCTACGCGAATGTAATTTCTTCTATCTACCACACTCTTGTCATCAGGTGCTACTCGGACTGAGTAAACAATTGGGAAGTAAAGTTCTCACTCGACGAAAAATGACCAAATTCTGCAAGTCACTCTTCATCCCCGTCTTGTTATATGGTGCAGAGGCGTGGCCGATGACAACATCTGATGAGTCTGCCAAAGACTTATAGTCCTTTTGCGCATTGGAGAATATCACTGTTGATGGAATGATGACAACAACATTGATATATGTAGTTCAGCGAGTTAAGAGACACCGGCTACGCTGGCTAGCCCACATCGACCAAGAAGATAAAACACTTAAGTCTACACTTGGAATCTCCAAACAACGCCAAACCACCTCCGATTGAAAGCGATTCGGCACTCCGTTGGCTAACGCTAACTGGTGGACCTCTTGTGAGCTCGATAAACGCTGGTCAACAAACACAAACTTATATGGCTGCGAGATCTTTACGAAGCAGATAGAACTTTAAGAGGTCCCCTTGACTACTTGTTTTACGAAATCTCGATCTCACCGCTCGGTATTCTGACTGGATCCAATAGGCTCATACTCGATGTGGTTATATATTTTGTAAGACATTTTTGGCCAAAGGAAGGAGAAAGGGAACTATATCCACACGATCTCCTAAACCTAACATGCTCCTGTGCGGCTGTGAGATTCTTCCGTCTTAAAGTAGAACGCAAGAAAATTGCTGAACTATTTGCCGTGAACAAAGTAAAGCTTAACAACGCTAGTTTTCAAAGTTGTACGAATAGGATGTGGTGGAAATATCTAGGCACTTCCTGATCAATGTCCAGCCCTTGCAAGACTGAGGCACCTTCGTAATCTTCCCTTCGGCGAACCAGAAACATAGCCAAAACTGACCATAGCCGTTTGAACAAGTCTATGTTACGCTCTAAACACTTTGTCGTTCTGTAAGAGTCTTATGATACAATTTTTAGGAGATTATAGGTATCACAACGGACCGGCCTTATGCGCTGTTCAAGTAAAATACCTCCTAGGAACGACTTACTATCCTAACCCAACTATAATTAAGGTTTCCTTTAGTGTGAGGCTTGAGAAAATATTTCTTCACCCAATACAATAGATGCCCGACTCAAATTGGTGTGAGATTTGGAAAATAGAATAGATCTTTCAAAATGGTTTTTATTCAACCTTCTGATGTTAAAACGATGCAAGTAAAATCTCTGTCATATAATCGTCAATTCTCAGACACCTTTACTTTATTGACGTGATGATCATCACTTGATGTTGATGGTCGTCCGAAACGTGGGTCGACGTCAACGCGTTCTCGACCCTCTTTGAATAATTTGTAGCCATCAAAACCTCACGCGACAAACAATTACCACCGAAGGCCTTCTCCAACATTCTGAACGTGTTGGTACCAGAAATTTGACTCCACTTTCAAAATTTAATGGAACTTCTTTGTTGAATAACTTCACCTATCGTAAAAATCATGCACTTTATGTACTTCAGAAAGACAAGCATGTACTAAACACTGATGATTATTTTGATGTGACGTTTGGCACTGATGTCACTGATAGTCATATCAAACTAGAAACAATAAATCGACGAACGGGTTTTCGCGCGAAATTTAAATTAAAAAGTTTTACTATTTTTCCCCACAGTAGTACATCGTATCATACAACCGTTCGCAATTGTAATGCGCATTAGTTTCATACATTGTCCATTTTCTTTTTCATAATTCATATATTATTAATATTTGCCTAGGAAAGAATATCGCTTTTTAGAAACCTAATTCACATTCGTTCATCCGCCCTTTTTGTGGAAAGCGTTGGTGTGTTATTTTGTTATTTTCATGTTTTCTCACATAAATGCTAGTACATTCGAAATATAGACTTCAAATAAAAACAATTTCATTTATATTGTATAGCTGCTAATAAATTAGCTATATTCGTAAAATAAGTTCAAATAGCCAACATTGGAAAAAAGTTTAAAAAATATCATTCAAATTCTAAAATTTTATAAAATTCATTTTAGCCACCCTCGAGGGTTATGATCAGCGAAATCACTATTCAAATATACAAATGAAATTCCTAATCAAAATAAATATATTTGTATATACATAAGGGTGTTTTTTTTTTTTTTGAACTATTAATTTTTTTAATCCCGTCACGAAATTTCCTTGGAAATACACTAAAAAAAAGTTTCCCTTAATATTAACATTAAGAAGGACCAAGGCATGTACAAATTTTCCATAGAAAATATACAATCGTGATTTTTTATCTTTAAATTCCTACAGACCAGAGGCATTTTATGGCATCGCTTCGACTTTAGACGCATATTTCTCAGAATTGTTCACTCTACAAAAGTGCCCAGTGCAACAAAGTCGTAACTCAGACTGGCAAGGTAGTACGGGGCTCTAAACCTGAATTTTCCACGAAATTTTCAATTTTTGGTATATATCTCGTAAATAACAAGAGCTATAGAAAAAACGCTCATGACAAACTTATAGGAAGTTGTATTTGCCACAAAAAAAGTTCAAGGTCAAAATCGCTATCTTTGATACTTCTCGAGATATTTGGCTTTATAGAAGTAAGGCTTTATAGAATTTTTATAGATGGTATGTAAAGGGTGATTTTTTAAGAGCTTGATAACTTTTTAAAAAAAAAAAACGCATAAAATTTGCAAAATCTCATCGGTTCTTTATTTGAAACGTTAGATTGGTTCATGACATTTACTTTTTGAAGATAATTTCATTTAAATGTTGACCGCGGCTGCGTCTTAGGTGGTCCATTCGGAAAGTCCAATATTGGGCAATTTTTTCGAGCATTTCGGCCGGAATAGCCCGAATTTCTTCGGAAATGTTGTCTTCCAAAGCTGGAATAGTTGCTGGCTTATTTCTGTAGACTTTAGACTTGACGTAGCCCCACAAAAAATAGTCTAAAGGCGTTAAATCGCATGATCTTGGTGGCCAACTTACGGGTCCATTTCTTGAGATGAATTGTTGTCCGAAGTTTTCCCTCAAAATGGCCATAGAATCGCGAGCTGTGTGGCATGTAGCGCCATCTTTTTGAAACCACATGTCAACCAAGTTCAGTTCTTC
Organism: Bactrocera dorsalis; assembly: GCF_023373825.1. NCBI lineage: Eukaryota > Metazoa > Arthropoda > Insecta > Diptera > Tephritidae > Bactrocera > Bactrocera dorsalis. The sequence continues at coordinate 88,840,334 of NC_064303.1, forward strand.
CAGTTTTGGCAACAAAAAGTTTGTTAGCATCGAACGATAGCGATCGCCATTCACCGTAACGTTGCGTCCAACAGCATCTTTGAAAAAATACGGTCCAATGATTCCACCAGCGTACAAACCACACCAAACAGTGCATTTTTCGGGATGCATGGGCAGTTCTTGAACGGCTTCTGGTTGCTCTTCACCCCAAATGCGGCAATTTTGCTTATTTACGTAGCCATTCAACCAGAAATGAGCCTCATCGCTGAACAAAACACGCGCGCGAAACACATTTCGAACCGAACACTGATTTTGGTAATAAAATTCAATGATTTGCAAGCGTTGCTCGTTAGTAAGTCTATTCATGATGAAATGTCAAAGCATACTGAGCATCTTTCTCTTTGACACCATGTCTGAAATCCCACGTGATCTGTCAAATACTAATGCATGAAAATCCTAACCTCAAAAAAATCACCCGTTATTATAATAAAAAAATGTATGAAAATTTTTTGTAGCAAATAAAATTTCCTACAAGTTTGTCATATCGCTCATTTGCTGCAAGACCGGCATAAGTAAAAAAAATTGATTCTCCAGAAAACGCGTTTAAAGTTTTCAACTGACTACAACCTTAAACGGTGACTCCAACCTTACACCTCTTCTCAAGCGGAGCATATAAGAGGTATTCATATGAATTTTTCACTCAACATGAAGTATGATATAACGAACAATTCTGCAGCAATAACTCAAAAATCACGTTTTTTGATTTATGCCGGTCTTGCAGCAAATGTAAATTTTCGTGGAAAAGTCAGGTTTAGAGCCTACTACCTCGCCGGTGTGAGTGTGAACAATTCTGAGAAATACGCATCTAAAGTCAAAGCGATGAAATAAAATACCTTTGATCTGAAGGAATTTAAAGATAAAAAATTTTGTGTATTTTGTATGGCAAATTTGTACATGCCTTGGTCCAGTTCTTAATGTTAATATTAAGGGCTAAAATTTTCAGGAAATTTTATTTTAGCGTATTTCCAATGAAATTTCGTGACGGTATTGAAACAAATTAATAGTTAAAAAAAAACACCCTACTATATACATATATATATATATAAATCTTCTGACCGTGTGTTTGCCTTGGGATTGCTCCTAAACGGATGGACCGATTTTGATGAAATTTTTGTGTGTACGTTCAAAGGAGATTCGGGAATGGTTTATATTTACAATTTGGTCCATTGGAAAATGTTTTTTAAATTATTTTTTCATTTTTAATCAATTTTTAAATTTGAAATGTTTGACCGATAGATGGCGCTCCATCGCAGTATCCAATATTCAAACCTTAAATTGGTGTAAACGTGTATTAAACAAAACGATGCCAAAGAAAAAGGCGATATCTGTGGATCAAGTTTTTATCACATCGCTTAATGTCTATAAAAGAAAGTGATGTTAGTTACTAAGCTTATAACTAGAGAACGCCTGGACCGATTTCGGTGATTACCAACAAATCGGATAGGTCTCCGACCAAACAATGAGAATACTTTTTTTTTAGGATAATTCCAAAAAGTATCTTTTTTCCATAAAACATTTTTGTTTGTTTTGTTTTTCAATATTTTGATTTGTAAATTATTTGAATCATTCAATTTCGGTCGCTTGCTTTTTTATTTCATCTATTCAAAAGAAAAAATATTCAGTAAAAACTTTACGTGTGTTTCACACAAAGAGGTCAATTGCAGATTGAAATTTGTTACGAAGCCACGAAGAGGTCGCCCTAAAATCGGTCCATCAAAGTATGGCAGCCCAAGGCAAGGCAAGGCAAGAAGTACTCCCAGGATGCTGTGACAAACGTGCGGAATTATGGATCGCGGTCAATCAGCAAGCGATCATCACAGCACGACTTTTCAAACACCAGTTGCGATGTTTCATGGAGTTTATCTTGGAGTAGGGTAGGTATATGTGGTAGGTTAGATGCTAAATGTACTCTGTTGAGTAGCAAAAGAGAGGTTTGCCGCACGTACATATTCTTCTTTGGATGGTGGATAGTTGTCACACCAGATCAAATTGATGAACTCATTTCTGCGGAAATTAATGATGCAGAGAAAGATCCAGTATTATATGAAGTGACGAAAACCAACATGGTTCATGGACCTTGCGGACACCACAATCACACTTCGGTTTGTATGCCTGACGATAAATGCGCGAAACATTATCCATGTGCTTTTCTGAAACACAAGCTGGAAATGATGGATATCCACTCTATCGGCGTAAATATCGAAGTTAACAACACATCAAAGTTGACAACACATGGGTCGTACCATATTCGCCACTATTGTCTAATTTACATTCAAAAGTCATGTTGCGTATTGTAGTTTGGTGTAATCGATAAAATGCGTTTGTAAATACATCACCATAGGAAGCAACATGGCGGTTATTGGTTTTAAACGACACGGTCGATACGTGAACTGAAATAAAGTGCTTTGTAGGATATTTCTTTTGAAATTCATGAACGTTTTCCGACTGTTGTGCGTCTCGAAGTTAATTTGGGGAATGACCAAAGAGTCTATTTCAACCCAGAGAATACAATACAGTCAACAGAAATACCACCAGCAACAAAATTAACATTAGCGAGTTTTTTCTCAACTTCCGTCAGTGATCCGTTTGCGAGAACATTGCTCTATTCGAAATACGTTGATATTATACATGGGATGCATCATCGAAGAAATTGTTACGCAGAAAGCAGGGTCATCCAGTAGATGGACATCCAGGTGTGTTCTCAACTAATGCATTTAAATGAACTTACACAATCCACCCGAAAAACGAATGCCACTGAAGTTCACACACATTTCGCGATGATCAGCCTTTAAATCCGGGTTATGGTATACGACCAAAAATTACATTGCCGAAGACATTTTACATTGCATACGCTAAGAATTGGAAATAGTTCAATACTGATTGATACTTCCCATGGTCTGATATCAATCCCATATGCCGTTTTATCAATTCACGAAAGATGGACTTATCACGAATGTTTATACGAACATTGGCCAAACTGTCGTAAGTACGATTCCTTGAGTGTACGAGCAATCTTAGCTGCCACAAATACCTATGTTGTTGACTTAAACTGGAAAATTCAAAGTCAAATTCCAGGAGACTTGCAATCATACAAATCGATCGATCGTCTGACAATGAAGACGACACAGTGAATTACCAGTGGAATTTGTAAATTCTTTGGAGAGGCCTTGTATGCCACCGCATCATCGCAATCTGATTGTGATGAACCTATCAAATATAAGGGACAGAATGCTTGATTCTACGGATTTCTTTGAGTTCTAACGATTTGCCAATTCGGTTCAAAAGTATTCCGTTTCCAGTGAAAATTGAATTTAAAATGACGATCACCAGAATAGTCGCATAGT